>NC_034013.1:7295016-7298125 GCF_000346465.2 Prunus persica | reverse complement strand
TCACACTCCATTTTAGAATAAACTTTGTACGAACCTGAATTGTTCAATTTCATGGACCAATCGATATCGGATTGAGTCCAAAATTGGGGGAACATCATAATATAATGGGAGGAGCCATTTGGTGCCTTTTGAGTGAAATCCAATGGCGAAAACTATGCAATACACTAACCACTCCATTTCATAATGAACTTCGTACGAACCCAAATTGTCCAATTTCAGGAACCAATCGATGTTGGATTGAGTCCAAAACTTGGAGAACATCATAATATGGTGGGAGAAGTCATTTGGCGGGTTTTGAGTGAAATCCAATCTCTACAACTATGCAATACACCAACCACTCCATTTCATAACGAACTTCGTATGAACCTGAATTGTCCAATTTCATGGACCAATCGATATTGGATTGAGTCCAAAACTTGGGGAACATAATAATACGGTGGGAGGAGTCATTTGGTGGATTTTGAGTGAAATCCAATCTCTTCAACTATGCAATACACCAACCACTCCATTTCATAACGAACTTCGTAGGAACCTGAATTGTCCAATTTCATGCACCAATCGATATCGGATTGAGGCCAAAACTTGGGGAACATAATAATACGGTGGGAGGAGTCATTTGGTGGGTTTTGAGTGAAATCCAATCTCTACAACTGCGCAATACACCAACCACCCCATTTCAGAACGAACTTCGCACGAACCTGAATTGTCCAATTTCATGGACCAATCGATATCGGATTGAGTCCAAAACAAGGGGAACATCATAATATGATGGGAAAAGCCATTTGGTGGCTTTTCAGTGAAATCCAATGGCCAAAACTATGCAATACACTAACCACTCCATTTCATAACAAACTTCGTACAAACATGAATTGTCCAATTTCATGGACCAATCGATATCGGATTGAGTACAAAACTTGGCGAACATCCTAATACGGCGGGAGAAGTCATTTGTTGTCTTTTGAGTGAAATCCTAGGGCTAAAACTATGCAATACACTAACCACTCCATTTCAGAACGAACTTCGTACGAACCTGAATTGTCCAATTTCATGGACCAATCGATATCGGATTGAGTACAAAACTTGGGGGACACAATAATAGGGTGGGAGGAGTCATTTGGTGAGTTTTGAGTGAAATCCAATCTGTACAACTGTGCAATACATCAACCACTCCATTTCGTAACGAACTTCGTACGAACCTGAATTGTCCAATTTCACGGACCAATCAACATCGGACTGAGTACAAAACTTGGGGAACATTATAATACGGTGGGAGGAGTCATTTGGCTGGTTTTGAGTGAAATCCAATCTCTACAACTACGCAATACACCAACCACTCCATTTCAGAACGAACTTCGTACGAACCTGAATTGTCTAATTTCATGGACCAATCGATATCGGATTGAGTACAAAACTTGGGAACATCATAATACAGTGGGAGGAGTCTGTTGGGTGGCTTATGAGTGAAGTCCAATCTCTACAACTATTAAATACACCAACTACTCCATTTCATAACGAACTTCTTACGAACCTGAATTGTCCAATTTCATGGACCAATCGATGTCGGATTGAGTCCAAAACTTGGGAAACATCATAATATGGTGGGAGGAGTCATTTGGCGGGTTTTGAGAGAAATCCAATCTCTACAACTATGCAATACACCAACCACTCCATTTCATAACGAACTTCGTACGAACCTGAATTGTCCAATTTCATGGACCAATCGATATCGGATTGAGTCCAAAACTTGGGGAACATCGTAATATGATAGGAGGAGTCATTTGGTGGCTTTTGAGTGAAATCCAATGGCTAAAACTATGCAATACACTAACCAAACCATTTCAGAACGAACTTCGTACGAACCTGAATTTTCCAATTTCATGGACCAATCGATATCGGATTGAGTCCAAAACTTGGGCAACACCATAATACGGTGGGAGGAGTCATTTGGTGTCTTTTCAGTGAATCCAATGGCTAAAACTATGCAATACACCAACCACTCGATTTCAGAATCCACTTCGTACGAGCCTGAATTGTCCAATTTCGTGGACCAATCGACATTGGATTGAGTCCAAGACTTGGGGAACATCATAATACGGTGGGAGGAGTCATTTGGTGTCTTTTGACTGAAATTCAATGGCTAAAACTCTGCAATACACCAACCACTCCATTTCAGAACGAACTTCGTACGAACATGAATTGTCCAATTTCATGGGCCAATCGATATCGGATTGAGTCCAAAACTTGGGGAACATCATAATATGATGGGAGGAGTAATTTGGTGACTTTTGAGTGAAATTCAATGGCTAAAACTATGCAATACACTAACCACTCCATTTCAGAACGAACTTCGTACGAACCTGAGTTGTCCAATTTCATGGACCAATCGATTTCTTGGGTTTTGAGTGAAATCCAATCTCTGCAACTATGCAATACACCAACCACTCAATTTCATAACGAACTTTGTACGAACCAGAATTGTCCAATTTCATGGACCAATCGATTACGGATTTAGTCCAAAACTTGGGGAATATCATAATACGGTGGGAGGAGTCATTTGGTGGGTTTTGAGTTAAATCCAATCTCTACAACTATGAAATACACCAACTACTCCATTTCATAACGAACTTCGTACGAACCTGAATTGTCCAATTTCATGGACCAATCGATGTCGGATTGAGTCCAAACTTGGGAAACATCATAATATGGTGGGAGGAGTCATTTGGCGGGTTTGAGAGAAATCCAATCTCTTCAACTATGCAATACACCAACCACTCCATTTCATAACGAACTTCGTAGGAACCTGAATTGTGCAATTTCATACACCAATCGATATGGGATTGAGGCCAAAACTTGGGGAACATAATAATAGGGTGGGAGGAGTCATTTGGTGGGTTTTGAGTGAAATCCAATCTCTACAACTGCGCAATACACCAACCACCCCATTTCAGAACGAACTTCGCACGAACCTGAATTGTCCAATTTCATTGACCAATCGATATCGGATTGAGTCCAAAACAAGGGGAACATCATAATATGATGGGAAAAGCCATTTGGTGGCTTTTCAGTGAAATCCAATGGCCAAAACTATGCAATACACTAACCACTCCAT
>NC_034013.1:7230072-7294916 GCF_000346465.2 Prunus persica | reverse complement strand
AATTTCATGGACCAATCGATATCGGATTGAGTACAAAAACTTGGCGAACATCCTAATACGGCGGGAGAAGTCATTTGTTGTCTTTTGAGTGAAATCCTAGGGCTAAAACTATGCAATACACTAACCACTCCATTTCAAACGAACTTCGTACGAACCTGAATTGTCCAATTTCATGGACCAATCGATATCGGATTGAGTACAAAACTTGGGGGACACAATAATAGGGTGGGAGGAGTCATTTGGTGAGTTTTGAGTGAAATCCAATCTGTACAACTGTGCAATACATCAACCACTCCATTTCGTAACGAACTTCGTACGAACCTGAATTGTCCAATTTCACGGACCAATCAACATCGGACTGAGTACAAAACTTGGGGAACATTATAATACGGTGGGAGGAGTCATTTGGCTGGTTTTGAGTGAAATCCAATCTCTACAACTACGCAATACACCAACCACTCCATTTCAGAACGAACTTCGTACGAACCTGAATTGTCTAATTTCATGGACCAATCGATATCGGATTGAGTACAAAACTTGGGGAACATCATAATACAGTGGGAGGAGTCGGTGGGTGGCTTATGAGTGAAGTCCAATCTCTACAACTATTAAATACACCAACTACTCCATTTCATAACGAACTTCTTACGAACCTGAATTGTCCAATTTCATGGACCAATCGATGTCGGATTGAGTCCAAAACTTGGGAAACATCATAATATGGTGGGAGGAGTCATTTGGCGGGTTTTGAGAGAAATCCAATCTCTACAACTATGCAATACACCAACCACTCCATTTCATAACGAACTTCGTATGAACCTGAATTGTCCAATTTCATGGACCAATCGATATCGGATCGAGTCCAAAACTAGGGGAACCACATACTACGGTGGGTGAAGTCATTTGGTGGGTTTTGAGTAAAATCCAATCTCTACAACTATGCAATAGACCAACCACTCCATTTCAGAACGAACTTTGTACGAGCTTGAATTGTCCAATTTCACGGACCAATCGATGTCGGATTGAGTCCAAAATTTGGAGAACATCATAATACGGTGGGAGGAGTCATTTGGTGGGTTTTGAGTGAAATCCAATCTCTTCAACTATGCAATACACCAACAACTCCATTTCATAACGAACTTCGTACGAACTTCAATTGTCCAATTTCATGGACCAATCGATATCGAATTGAGTCCAAAACTTGAGGAACATCCTAATACGGTGGAAAGAGTCATTTGGTTTCTTTTGGGTGAAATCCTATGGCTAAAACTATGCAATACACCAACCACTCCATTTCATAACGAACTTCGTACGAACCTGAATTGTCCAATTTCAAGGACCAATCGATATCGGATTGAGTCCGAAACTTGAGGAACATCCTAATACGGTGGGGGAGTCATTTGGTTCCTTTTGGATGAAATCCTATGGCTAAAACTATGCAATACACCAACCACTCCATTTCATAACGAACTTCGTACGAATCTGAATTGTCCAATTCCATGGACCAATCGATATCGGATTGAGTCCAAAACTTGGGGAACATCGTAATATGATAGGAGGAGTCATTTGGTGGCTTTTGAGTGAAATCCAATGGCTAAAACTATGCAATACACTAACCAAACCATTTCAGAACGAACTTCGTACGAACCTGAATTTTCCAATTTCATGGACCAATCGATATCGGATTGAGTCCAAAACTTGGGCAACACCATAATACGGTGGGAGGAGTCATTTGGTGTCTTTTCAGTGAATCCAATGGCTAAAACTATGCAATACACCAACCACTCGATTTCAGAATCCACTTCGTACGAGCCTGAATTGTCCAATTTCGTGGACCAATCGACATTGGATTGAGTCCAAGACTTGGGGAACATCATAATACGGTGGGAGGAGTCATTTGGTGTCTTTTGACTGAAATTCAATGGCTAAAACTCTGCAATACACCAACCACTCCATTTCAGAACGAACTTCGTACGAACATGAATTGTCCAATTTCATGGGCCAATCGATATCGGATTGAGTCCAAAACTTGGGGAACATCATAATATGATGGGAGGAGTAATTTGGTGACTTTTGAGTGAAATTCAATGGCTAAAACTATGCAATACACTAACCACTCCATTTCAGAACGAACTTCGTACGAACCTGAGTTGTCCAATTTCATGGACCAATCGATTTCTTGGGTTTTGAGTGAAATCCAATCTCTGCAACTATGCAATACACCAACCACTCAATTTCATAACGAACTTTGTACGAACCAGAATTGTCCAATTTCATGGACCAATCGATTACGGATTTAGTCCAAAACTTGGGGAATATCATAATACGGTGGGAGGAGTCATTTGGTGGGTTTTGAGTTAAATCCAATCTCTACAACTATGCAATGCACCAACCACTCCATTTCATGACGAACTTCATACGAACCTGAATTGTCCAATTTCATGGACCAAACGGTATCGGATTGAGTCCAAAACTTGTGGAACAACATAATACGGTGGGAGGAGTCATTTGGTGGGTTTGGAGTGAAATCCAATCTCTACAACTATCCAATACACCAACCACACCATTTCATAACGAACTTTGTACGGACCTGAATTGTCCAATTTCATGGACCAATAGATATCGGATTGAGTCGAAAACTTGGGGAACATCCTAATACGGTGGGAGGAGTCATTTGGTTTCTTTTGAGTGAAATCCTATGGCTAAAACTATGCAATACACCAACCACTCCATTTCAGAACGAACTTCGTACGAACCTGAATTGTCCAATTTCCTAGACCAAACGATATCGGATTGAGTCCAAAAGTTAGGGAACATCATAATATGATGGGAGGAGTCATTTCGTGGCTTTTCAGTGAAATCCAATGGCCAAAACTATGCATTACACTAACCACTCCATTTCAGAACTAACTTCGTACGAACCAGAATTGTCCAATTTCAGATACCAATCGATATCGGATTGACTCCAAAACCTGGGAATCTTCATAATACGGTGGGAGGAGTCATTTGGTGGGTTTTGAGCGAAATCCAATCTCTACAACTATGCAATACACCAACCACTCCATTTCAGAATGAACTTCGTATGAACCTGAATTGTCCAATTTCATGGACCAATCAATGTAGGATTGACTCCAAAACTTGGGGAACATCATAATATGATGGGAGAAGTCATTTGGTGCCTTTTCAGTGAAATCCAATGGCTAAAACTATGCAATACACCAACCCCTCCATCTCATAACGAACTTCGTACGAACCTGAATTGTCCAATTTCATGGACCAATCGATATCGGATTGAGTCCAAAATTTGGGGAACATCATAATACGGTGGGAGGAGTCGTTTGGTGGGTTTTTGGCGAAATCCAATCTCTTCAACTATGCAATACACCAACCACTCCATTTCATATCGAACTTCGTACGATCTTGAATTGTCCAATTTCATGGACCAATCGATATCAGATTGAGTCCAGAGTCATTTGGTGTCTCTTGAGTGAAAACCAATGGCTATAACGATGCAATAATCCAACCACTCCATTTCAGAACGAACTTCGTACGAACCTGAATTGTCCAATTTCATGGACCAATCGAAATCAGATTGAGTCCAAAACTTGGTGAACATCATAATACGGTGGGAGGAGTCGTTTGGTGGTTTTTGGGCGAAATCCAATCTCTACAACTATGCAATACACCAACCACTCCATTTCATATCGAACTTCGTACGATCCTGAATTGTCCAATTTCATGGACCAATCAATATCGGATTGAGTCCAAAATTTGGGGAACAACATAATACGGTGGGAGGAGTCATTTGGTGGGTTTGGAGTGAAATCCAATCTCTACAACTATCCAATACACCAACCACACTATTTCATAACGAACTTCGTACGGACCTGAATTGTCCAATTTCATAGACCAATAGATATCGGATTGAGTCGAAAACTTGGGGAACATCCTAATACGGTGGGAGGAGTCATTTGGTGGGTTTGGAGTGAAATCCAATCTCTACAACTATCCAATACACCAACCACACTATTTCATAACGAACTTCGTACGGACCTGAATTGTCCAATTTCATAGACCAATAGATATCGGATTGAGTCGAAAACTTGGGGAACATCCTAATACGGTGGGAGGAGTCATTTGGTGGGTTTTGAGTGAAATCCAATCTCTACAACTATCCATACACCAACCACACCATTTCATAACGAACTTCGTACGGACTGAATTGTCCAATTTCATAGACCAATAGATATCGGATTGAGTCGAAAACTTGGGGAACATCCTAATACGGTGGGAGGAGTCATTTGGTGGGTTTGGAGTGAAATCCAATCTCTACAACTATCCAATACACCAACCACACCATTTCATAACGAACTTTGTACGGACCTGAATTGTCCAATTTCATGGACCAATAGATATCGGATTGAGTCGAAAACTTGGGGAACATCCTAATACGGTGGGAGGAGTCATTTGGTTTCTTTTGAGTGAAATCCTATGGCTAAAACTATGCAATACACCAACCACTCCATTTCAGAACGAACTTCGTACGAACCTGAATTGTCCAATTTCCGAGACCAAACGATATCGGATTGAGTCCAAAACTTGGGGAACATCATAATATCATGGGAGGAGTCATTTCGTGGCTTTTGAGTGAAATCCAATGGCCAAAACTATGCATTACACTAACCACTCCATTTCAGAACTAACTTCGTACGAACCAGAATTGTCCAATTTCAGATACCAATCGATATCGGATTGAGTCCAAAACCTGGGAATCTTCATAATACGGTGGGAGGAGTCATTTGGTGTTTTTTGAGCGAAATCCAATCTCCACAACTATGCAATACACTAACCACTCCATTTCATAACGAACTTCATACGAACCTGAATTGTCCAATTTCATGGACCAATCGATATCGGATTGAGTCCAAAACTTGGGGAACATCCTAATACGGTGGGAGGAGTCATTTGGTTTCTTTTGAGTGAAATCCTATGGCTAAAACTATGCAATACACCAAGCACTCCATTTCAGAACGAACTTCGTACGAACCTGAATTGTCCAATTTCCAAGACCAAACGATATGGGATTGAGTCCAAAACTTGGGGAACATCATAATATGATGGGAGGAGTCAGTTCGTGGATTTTCAGTGAAATGCAATCTCTAGAACTATGCAATACAGCAACCACTCCATTTCAGTACGAACATCGTATGAACCTGAATTGTCCAATTTCATGGACCAATCGATATCGGATTGAGTTGAAAACTTGGGGAACATCATAATATGATGGGAGGAGTCATTTGGTGTCTTTTGAGTGAAATCCAATGGCTAAAACTATGCAATACACCAACCACTCCATTGCAGAACGAACTTCGTACGAACCTGAATTGTCCAATTTCATGGACCAATCGATATCGGATTGAGTCCAAAATTTGGGGAACATCATAATACGGTGGGAGGAGTCGTTTGGTGGGTTTTGGGCGAAATCCAATCTCTACAACTATGCAATACACCAACCACTCCATTTCATATCGAACTTCGTACGATCCTGAATTGTCGAATTTCATGGACCAATCGATATCAGATTGAGTCCAGAGTCTTTTGGTGTCTTTTGAGTGAAATCCAATGGCTACAACGATGCAATACACCAACCACTCCATTTCAGAACGAACTTCGTACGAACGTGAATTATCCAATTTCATGGACCAATCGATATCGTATTGAGTCCAGAACTTGGGGAACATCATAACACGGTTGGAGGAGTCATTTGGTGGGTTTTGAGTGAAATCCAATCTCTACAACTATGCAATACACCAACGACTCCATTTCTGAACGAACTTCGTACGAACCTGAAATGTCCAGTTTCATGGACCAATCGATATCGGATTGAGTCCAAAACTTTGGGAACATCATAATATGGTGGGATGAGTCATTTGGTGACTTTTGAGTGAAATCCAATGGCTAAATCTTTGAAATACACAAAATATTCCATTTCAGAACGACCTTCATACGAACCTGAATTGTCTAATTTCGTGGACCAATCGATATCGGATTGAGTCCAAAACTTGGGGAACGTCATCATATGGTGGGGGAAGTCATTTGGTGTCTTTGGAGTGAAATCCAGTGGCCAAAACTATGCAATACACTAACCACACTATTTCAGAACGAACTTCGAACGAGCCTGAATTGTCCAATTTCATGGACCAATCGATATCGGATTGAGTTCAGAACTTGGGGAACATCATAATACAGTGGGAGGAGACATTCGGTAGGTTTTGCGTGAAATCCAATCTCTACAACTATGCAATACACCAACCATTCCATTTCATAACGAACTTCTTACGAACCTGAATTGTCCAATTTCATGGACCAATCGATATCGGATTGAGTCCAAAACTTGGGGAACATCATAATACGGTGGGAGGATTCATTTGGTGGGTTTTGAGTGAAATCCAATGTCTAGAACTATGCAATACAACAACCACTCCATTTCAGAACGAACTTCGTACGAACCTGAATTGTCAAATTTCATGGACCGATCGATATCGGATTGAGTCCAAAACTTGTGGAACATCATAATACGGTGGGAGGAGTCATTTGGAGGCTTTTGAGTGAAGTCCAATCTCTACAACTATGCAATACACTAACCACTCCATTTCAGAACGAACTTCGTATGAACCTGAATTGTCCAATTTCGTGGACCAACCGATATCGGATTGAGTCCAAAACTTGGAGAACATCATAATATGGTGGGAGGAGTCATTTGGTGGGTTTTGAGTGAAATCCAATCTCTAAAACTATACAATACACAAACCACTCCATTTCAGAAAGAACTTCGTACGAACCTGAATTGTCCAATTTCATGGACCAATCGATATCGGATTGAGTCCAAAACTTGGGGAACATCATAATACGGTGGGAGGAGTCATTTGGTGTCTTTTGACTGAAATCCAATGGCTAAAACTATGCAATACACCAACCACTCCATTGCAGAACGAACTTCGTACGAACCTGAATTGTCTAATTTCATGGACCAATCGATATCGGATCGAGTCCAAAACTTGGGGAACAACATAATACAGTGGGAGGAGTCATTTGGTGGTTTTTGAGTGAAATCCAATCTCTACAACTACGCAATACACCAACGACTCCATTTCAGAACGAACTTCGTACGAACCTAAATTGTCCAATTTCATGGACCAATCGATATCGGATTTAGTCCAAAACTTGGGGAACATCATAATACGGTGGAAGGAGTCATTTGGTGGGTTTTGAGTGAAATCCAATGTCTACAACTATGCAATATACCAAGCACTCCATTTTATGACGAACTTCGTACGAACCTGAATTGTCCAATTTCATGGACCAATCGATATCGGATTGAGTCCAAAACTTGGGGAACAACATAATACGGTGGGAGGAGTCATTTGGTGACTTTTGAGTGAAATCCAATGGCTAAAACTATGCAATACACCAACCACTCCATTTCAGAACGAACATCGTATGAACCTGAATTGTCCAATTTCATGGACCAATCGATATCGGATTGAGTCCAAAACTTGCGTAACATCATAATATGGTTGGAGGAGTCATTTGGTGACTTTTGATAGAAATCCAATGGCTAAAACTTTGAAATACACAAACCACTCCATTTCAGAACGACCTTCGTACGAACCTGAATTGTCCAATTTCATGGACCAATTGATATTGGATTGAATCCAAAACTTTTGGAACATCATAATACGGTGGGTGGAGTCATTGTTTTGTTTCTAGTAAAATCCAATATCCACAACTATGCAATACACCAACCACTCCATTTCAGAACGAACTTCATACGAACCTGAATTGGCCAATTTCAAGGACCAATCGATATCGGATTGAGTTTAAAACTTGTGGAACATCATAATACGGTGGAAGGAGTCATTTGGTGGGTTTTGAGTGAAATCCAATGTCTAGAACTATGCAATACAGCAACCACTCCATTTCAGAACGAACATCGTATGAACCTGAATTGTCCAATTTCATGGACCAATCGATATCGGATTGAGTCCAAACTTGGGGTAACATCATAATATGGTGGGAGGAGTCATTTGGTGACTTTGAGAGAGATCCAATGGCTAAACTTTGAAATACACAAACCACTCCATTTCAAAAAAAACTTATTACGAACCTGAATGGTCCAATTTCATAACCAATCGACATAGGATTGAGTCCAAAATTTGGGGAACATCATAATGTGGTGGGAGGAGTCATTTGGTGTCTTTCCAGCGAAATCCAATGGTTAAAACTATGCAATACACTCACCACACCATTTCAGAACGACCTTCGAACGAGCTTGAATTGTCCAATTTCATTGACCAATCGATATTGGATTGAGTCCAAAAGTTTTGGAACATCATAATACGGTGGGTGGACTCACTGGTGGGTTTTGAGTAAAATCCAATCTCTACAACTATGCAATACACCAGCCACTCCATTTCAGAACGAACTTCGTACGAACCTAAATTATCCAATTTCATGGATCCATCGATATCGGATTGAGTTTAAAACTTGGGGAACATCATAATACGGTGGGAGGAGTCATTTGGTGGGTTTTTTGTGAAATCCAATGTCTAGAACTATCCAATGCAGCAACCACTCCATTTCGGAACGAACATCGTATGAACTTGAATTGTCCAATTTCATGGACCAATCGATATCGGATTGAGTCCAAAACTTGGGTAACATCATAATATGGTGGGAGGAGTCATTTGGTGACTTTTGAGAGAAATCCAATGGCTAAAACTTTGAAATACACAAACCACTCCATTTCAGAACGAGATTCGTACGAACCTGAATTGTCCAATTTCATGGACCAATCGATATCGGATTGAGTCCAAAACTTGGAGAACATCATAATGTGGTGGGAGGAGTCATTTGGTGTCTTTCGAGTGAAATCCAATGGCTAAAACTATGCAATACACTCACCACACCATTTCAGAATGAACTTCGAACGAGCCTGAATTGTCCAATTTCATGCACCAATCGATATTGGATTGAGTCCAAAACTTTTGGAACATCATAATACGGTGGGTGGGGTCATTTGGTGGGTTTTTGAGTGAAATCCAATCTCTACAACTATGCAAAACCACAACCACTCCATTTCATAACGAACTTTGTACGAACCTGAATTGTCCAATTTCACGGACCAATCGATATCGGATTGGGTCCAAAACTTGGGCAACATTATAATATGATGGGAGGAGTCATTTGGTGACTTTTGAGGGAAATCCAATGGCTAAAACTATGCAATACACCAACCACTCCATTTCAGAACGAACTTCGTACGAACCTAAATTGTCCACTTTCATGGACCAATCGATATCGGATTGAGTCCAAAACTTGGGGAACATCATAATACGGTGGGTGGAGTCATTTGGTGGATTTTGAGTGAAATCCAATCTCTACAACTATGCAATACACCAACCACTCCATTTCATGACGAACTTCGTGCGAACCTGAATTGTCCAATTTCTTGGACCAATCGACATCAGATTGAGTCCAAAACTTGGGGAACATCACAATACGGTGGCAGGAGTCATTTGATGGGTTTTGAGTGAAATCCAATCTCTACAACTATGCAATACACCAACCACTCCATTTCAGAACGAACTACATACGAACCTGAATTCTCCAATTTCATGGACCAATAGATATCGGATTGAGTCCAAAACGTGGGGAACATAATAATACGGAGGGAGGAGTGATTTGGCGGGGTTTGAGTGACATCCTGTATCTACATCTATGCAATACACCAACCAATCCATTTTATAACGAACTTCGTACGAACCTGAATTGTCCAATTTCTTGGACCAATCGATATCGGATTGGGTCCAAAACTTGGCGAACATTATAATATGATGGGAGGAGTCATTTGGTGACTTTTGAGTGAAATCCAATGGCTAAAACTATGCAATACACTAACCACTCCATTTCGGAACGAACTTCGTACGAATTTGAATTGTCCAATTTCATGGACCAATCGATATCGGATTGAGTCCAAAACTTGGGGAACATCATAATACGGTGGGAGGAGTCATTTGATGGCTTTTGAGTGAAATCCAATCTCTACAACTATGCAATACACCAACCATTCCATTTCATAATGAACTTCGTATAAACCTGAATTGTCCAATTTCTTGGAAAAATCGATATCAGATTCAGTCCAAAACTTGGTGATCATCATAATAACGTGGTTGGAGTCATTTGGTGGGATTTGAGTGAAATCCAATTTCTACACCTATGCAATACACCAACCATGACATTTCATAACGAACTTCGTACGAACCTGAATTGTCCAATTTCATGGACCAGCCGATATCGAATTGAGTCCAAAACTTGGGGAACATCGTAATACGGTGGGAGGAGTCATTTGGTGGGTTTTGAGTGAAATCCAATCTCTACAACTATGCAATACACAAACCACTCGATTTCATAAAGAAGTTCGTACGAACCTGAATTGTCCAATTTCTTGGACCAATCTACATCGGATTGAGTCCAAAACTTGGGCATCATGATAATACGGTGGGAGGAGTCATTTCGTGGGATTTGAGTGAAATCCAATCTCTACAACTATGCAATACACCAACCACTCCATTTCATAACGAACTTCGTACGAACCTGAATTGTCCAATTTCATGGACCAATCGATATTGGATTGAGTCCAAAACTTGGGGAACATCATAATACGGTGGGAGGAGTCATTTGGTGTCTTTTGACTGAAATCCAATGGCTAAAACTATGCAATACACCAACCACTTCATTTCAGAACGAACTTCGTACGAATCTGAATTATCCAATTTCATGAACCAATCGAGATCGGATTGAGTCCAAAACTTGGGGAACAACATAATACGGTGGGAGGAGTCATTTGGTGACTTTTGAGTGAAATCTAATGGCTAAAACTACGCAATACACCAACCACTCCATTTCAGAATGAACTTCGTATGAACCTGAATTGTCCAATTTCATGGACCAATCGATATCGGATTGAGTCCAAACCTTGGGGAACATCATAATACGGTGGGAGGAGTCATTTGGTGTCTTTTGACTGAAATCCAATGGCTAAAACTATGCAATACACTAACCACTCAATTTCAGAACGATCTTCGTATGAACCTGAATTTCCCAATTTCATGGACCAATCGATATCGGATTGAGTCCAAAACTTGGGCAACATCATAATACGGTGCGAGGAGTCGTTTGGTGGGTTTTGAGTGAAATCCAATCTCGAAAACTATGCAATACACTAATCACTCCATTTCAGAACGAACTTCGTACGAACTTGAAATTGTCCAATTTCATGGACCAATCGATATCATATTGTGTCCAAATCTTGGGGAACGTCTGAATACGGTGGGAGGAGTCATTTGGTGTCTTTTCAGTGAAATTCAATGGCTAAAACAATGCAATACACCAACTACTCCATTTCAGAACGAACTTGGTACGAACCTGAATTGTCTAATTTAATGGACCAATCGATATCGGATTGAGTCCAAAACTTGGGGATCATCTTAATACGGTGGGAGGAGTCATTTGGTGAGATTTGAGTGAAATCAACTCTCTACAACTACGCAAAACACCAACCACTCCATTTCAGAACGAACTGCGTACGAACCTGAATTGTCCAATTTCATACACCAATCGAGATCGGATTGAGTCCAAAACTTGGGGAACAACATAATACGGTGGGAGGAGTCATTTGGTGGATTTTGTGTGAAATCCAATCTCTACAACTATGCAATACACCAACCACTCCATTTCAGAACGAACTTCATACGAACATGAATTGTCCAATTTCAAGGACCAATCGATATCGGATTGAGTCCAAAACTTGGGGAACAACATAATACGGTGGGAGGAGTCATTTGGTTGCTTTTGAGTGAAATCCAATCTCTACAACTATGCAACACACCAACCACTCCATTTCATAACGAACTTCGTACGAACCAGAACTATCCAATTTCAAGGACCAATCGATATCGGATTGAGTCCAAAACATGGAGAACAACATAATACGGTGGGAGGACTCATTTGGTGGGTTTTGAGAGAAATCCAATCTCTACAACTATGCAATACACCAACCACTCCATTTCATGATGAACTTCGTACGAACCTGAATTGTCCAATTTCACGGACCAATCGATATCGGATTGAGTCCAAAAATTAGGGAACAACATAATATTGTGGGTGGAGTCATTTGGTGACTTTTGAGTGAAATCCAATGGCTAAAACTATGCAATACACTAACCACTTCATTTCAGAACGAACTTCGTATGAACCTGAATTGTCGAATTTCATGTACCAATGGATATCAGATAGAGACCAAACCCTGGGGAACATCAGAATATGGTGGGACGAGTCATTTGGTGGGTTTTGATTGAAATCAAATCTCTACAACTATGCAATACACCAACTACTCCATTTCAGAACGAACTTCGTACGAACTTGAATTGTCCAATTTCATAGACCAATCGGTATCGGATTGAGTCCAAAACTTGGGAAACTGCATAATACGGTGGGAGGAGTCATTTGGTGGATTTTGAGTGAAATCCAATCTCTACAACTATGCAATACACCAACCACTCCATTTCAGAACGAACTTCAAACGAACCTGAATTGTCCAATTTCAAGGACCAATCGATATCGGAGTGAGTCCAAAACTTGGGGAACATCATAATACGGTGGACGGAGTCATTTGGTTGCTTTTGAGTGAAATCCAATGGCCAAAACAGTGCAATACACCAACTACTCCATGTCAGAACGAAATTCGTACAAACCTGAATTGTCCAATTTCATGGACCAATCGATATCGGATTGAGTCCAAAACTTGGGGAACATCATAATACGGTGGGAGGAGTCATTTGGTTGCTTTTGAGTAAAATCCAATGGCTAAAACAATGCAATACACCAACTACTCCATTTCAGAACGAACTTCGTACGAGCCTCATTTGTCCAATTTCATGGACCAATCGATATCGGATTGAGTCCAAACCTTGGGGAAGATCATAATACGGTAAGAGGAGTCATTTGGTGTCTTTTGACTGAAATCCAATGTCTAAAACTATGCAATACACTAACCAATCCATTTCAGAACGAATTTGGTACGAACCTGAACAGTCCAATTTCATGAACCAATCGATATCGGATTTTGTCCAAAACATGGGCAACATCATAATACGGTGGGAGGAGTCGTTTGGTCGGTTTTGAGTGAAATCCAATCTCGAAAACTATGCAATACACCAACCACTCCATTTCAAAACGAACTTCGTACGAACTTGAAATTGTCCAATTTCATCAACCAATCGATATCGGATTGAGTCCAAAACTTGGGGAACGTCCTAATACGGTGGGAGGAGTCATTTGGTGTCTTTTGAGTGAAATTCAATGGCTAAAACTACGCAATACACCAACCACTCTATTTCATAATGAACTTCGTACGAACCTGAATTGTCCAATTTGATGGACCCATCGATATCGGATTGAGTCCAAACCTTGGGGAACATCATAATACGGTGGGAGGAGTCATTTCGAGGGTTTTGAGTGAAATCCAATCTCTACAACTATGCAATACACCAACCACTCCATTTCAGAACGAACTTCATACGAACATTAATTGTCCAATTTCAAGGACCAATCGATATCGGATTGAGTCCAAAACTCGGGGAACAACATAATATGATGGGAGGAGTCATTTGGTGACTTTTGAGTGAAATCCAATGGCTAAAACTATGCAATACACTAACCACTCCATTTCAGAACGAACTTCGTACGAACCTGAATTGTCCAATTTCATGGACCAATCGATATTGGATTGAGTCCAAAACTTGGGGAACATCATAATACGGTGGGAGGAGTCGTTTGGTTGGTTTTGAGTGAAATTCAATCTCGAAAACTATGCAATACACCTACCACTCCATTTCAAAACGAACTTCGTACGAACTTGAAATTGTCCAATTTCATCGACCAATCGATATCGGATTGAGTCCAAAACTTGGGGAACGTCCTAATACGGTGGGAGGAGTCATTTGATATCTGTTGACTGAAATCCAATGGCTAAAACTATGCAATATACCAACCACTCCATTTCAGAAAGAACTTCGTTCGAACCTGAATTGTCCAATTTCGTGGACCAACCGATATCGGATTGAGTCCAAAACTTGGAGAACATCATAATACGGTGGGAGGAGTCATTTGGTGGGTTTTGAGTGAAATCCAATCTCTACAATTATGCAATACACCAACCACTCCATTTCAAAACGAACTTCCTACGAACTTGAATTGTCCAATTTCATGGACCAATCAATATCGAATTAAGTCCAAAACTTGGGGAACATCATAATACGGTGGGAGGAGTCATTTGGTGTCTTTTGAGTGAAATCCAAAGGCTAAATATATGCAACACACCAACCACTGCATTTCAGAACGAACTTCGTACGAACCTGAATTGTCCAATTTCATGGACCAATCGATATCGGATTGAGGCCAAAACTTGGGGAACATCATAATACGGTGGGAGGCGTCATTTGGTGGCCTTTGAGTGAAATCCAATCTCTACAACTATGCAATACACTTACCAGTCCGTTTCATAACGAACTTCGTACGAACCTGAATTGTCCAATTTCATGGACCAATCGATATCGGATTGAGTCCAAAACTCGGGGAACATCATAATATGGTGGGAGGAGTCATTTGGTGACTTTTGAGTGAAATCCAATGGCTAAAACTATGCAATACACTAACCTCTCCATTTCAGAACGAACTTCGTACGAAATCTGAATTGTCCAATTTCATGGACCAATCGATATCGGATTGAGTCCAAAACTTGGGGAACATCATAGTACGGTGGGAGGAGTCATTTGGTGGGTTTTGAGTAAAATCCAATCTCTACAACTATGCAATACACCAACCACTCCATTTCAGAACGAACTTCATACGAACCTGAATTGTCCAATTTCATGGACCAATCGATATCGGACTGAGTCCAAAACTTGGGCAACATCATAATACGGTGGGAGGAGTCATTTGATGGGTATTGAGTGAAATCCAATCTCTACAACTATGCAATACTCCAACCACTCCATTTCAGAACGAACTTCATACGAACCTGAATTGTCCAATTTCATGGACCAATCGATATCGGATTGCGTCCAAAACTTGGGCAACATCATAATACGGTGGGAGGAGTCGTTTGATGGGTATTGAGTGAAATCCAATCTCTACAACTATGCAATACTCCAACCACTCCATTTCAGATAGAACTTCATACGAACCTGAATTGTCCAATTTCATGGACCAATCGATATCGGATTGAGTCCAAAACTTCGGGAACGTCCTAATACGGTGGGAGGAGTCATTCGGTGTCTTTTGAGTGAAATTCAATGGCTAAAACTACGCAATACACCAACCTCTCTATTTCATAATGAACTTCGTACGAACCTGAATTGTCCAATTTCATGGACCAATCGATATCGGATTGAGTCCAAAACTTGGGCAACATCATAATACGGTGGGAGGAGTCATTTGTTGGGTTTTGAGTAAAATCCAATCTCTACAACTATGCAATACACCAACCACTCCATTTCAGAACGAACTTCGTACGAACTTGAATTGTCCAATTTCATGGACCAATCGATATCGGATTGAGTCCAAAACTTGGGGAACATCATAGTATGATGGGAGGAGACATTTGGTGACTTTTGAGTGAAATGCAGTGGCTAAAACTATGCAATACACTAACCACTCTATTTCTGAGCGAACTTCGTACGAACCTGAATTGTCCAATTTGATGGACCAATCGATATCGGATTGACTCCTAAACTTGGGGAATATCATAATACGGTGGGAGGAGTCGTTTGTTGGGTTTTGAGTGAAATCCAATCTCTACGACTTTGCAATACACCAACCACTCCATTTCAGAACGAACTTCATACGAACCTGAATTGTCCAATTTCATGGATTGATCGTTATCGGATTGAGTCCAAAACCTAAGGAACATCATAATACGGTGGGAGGTGTCATTTAGTGTCTTTCGACTGAAATCCAATGGCAAAAACTATGCAATACACCGACCACTCCATTTCCGAACGAACTTCGTACGAACCTGAATTGCTCAAGTTCATGGGTCAATCGATATCGGATTGAGTCCACACCTTGGGGAAGATCATAATACGGTCGGAGGAGTCATTTGGTGTCTTTTGACTGAAATCCAATGGCTAAAACTATGCAATACACTAACATCTCCATTTCAGAACGAACTTCGTACGAATCTGAATTGTCCAATTTCATGGACCAATCGATATCGGACTGACTCCAAAACTTGGGGAATATCATAATACGGTGGGAGGAGTCGTTTTGTGGGTTTTGAGTGAAATCCAATCTCTACAACTATGCAATACACTTACCACTCCGTTTCATAACGAACTTCGTACGAACCTGAATTGTCCAATTTCATGGACCAATAGATATCGGACTAAGTCCAAAACTTGGGGAACACCATAATACGGTGGGAGGAGTCATTTGGTGTCTTTTGAGTGAAATCCAATCTTTACAACTATGCAATACACCAACCACACCATTTCATAACTAACTTCGTACGAACTTGAATTGTCCAATTTCATGGACCAATCGATATCGGATTGACTCCAAAACATGGGGAACATCATAATACGGTAGGAGGAGTCATTTGGTGGGTTTTGAGTGAAATCCAATCTTTACAACTATACAACACACCAACCACTCCATTTCATAACGAACTTCGTACGAACCTGAATTGTCGAATTTCTTGGACCAATCTATATCGGATTGAGTCCAAAACTTGGGGATCATCATAATACGGTGGGAGGAGTCATTTGGTGAGATGTGAGTGAAATCAAATCTCTACAACTACGCAAAACACCAACCACTCCATTTCATAACGAACTTCGTACGAACCTGAATTGTCCAATTTCATGGACCAATCGATATCGTTTTGAGTCCAAAACTTGGGGAACATCATAATACGGTGGGAGGAGTCATTTGGTGGGTTTTGATTAAAATCCAATCTCTACAACTATGCAATACACCAACCACTCCATTTCAGAACGAACTTCATACGAACCTGAATTGTCCAATTTCATGGACCAATCGATATCAGATTGAGTACAAAACTTGGGCAACATCATAATACGGTGGGAGGAGTCATTTGGTGGGTTTTGAGTGAAATCCAATCTCTACAACTATGCAATACACCAACCACTCCATTTCATAACGAACTTCATACGAACATGAATTGTCCAATTCCAGGGAACAATCGATATCGGATTGAGTCCAAAACTCGGGGAACATCATAATATGATGGGAGGAGTCATTTGGTGACTTTTGAGTGAAATCCAATGGCTAAAACTATGCAATACTAACCAATCCATTTCAGAACGAACTTCGTACGAACCTGAATTGTCCAATTTCATGGACCAATCGATATCAGATTGAGGCCAAAACTTGGGGAACATCATAATACGGTGGGAGGCGTCATTTGGTGGCCTTTGAGTGAAATCCAATCTCTACAACTATGCAATACACTTACCACTCCGTTTCATAACGAACTTCGTACGAACCTGAATTGTCCAATTTCATGGACCAATCGATATCGGATTGAGTCCAAAACTTGGGCAACATCATAATACGGTAGGAGGAGTCATTTGGTGGTTTTTGAGTGAAATCCAATCTCTACAACTATGCAATACTCCAACCACTCCATTTCAGAACGAACTTCATACGAACCTGAATTGCCCAATTTCATGGACCAATCGATATCGGACTGAGTCCAAAACTTGGGGAACATCAGAATACGGTGGGAGGAGTCATTTGTTGGGTTTTGAGTGAAATCCAATCTCTACAACTATGCAATACACCAGCCACTCCCTTTCCAAGTGAACCTCGGATGCACCTGAGTTGTCCAATTTCATGGACCAATCGATATCAGATTGAGTCCAAAACATGGGGAACATCATAATATGATGGGAGGAGTCATTTGGTGGCTTTTGACTGAAATCCAATGTTTAAAACTGTGCAATACACCAACCACTCCTTTTCAGAACGAACTTTGTACAAACCTGAATTGTCCAATTTCATGGACCAATCGATATTGGATTGAGTCCAAAACTTGGGGAACATCAGAATACGGTGGGAGGAGTCATTTGGTGGGTTTGAGTGAAATCCATTCTCTACAACTATGCAATAAACCAACCAGTCCATTTCGTAACGAACTTAATACGAACCAGAATTGTCCAATTTCATGGACCAATTGATATTGGATTGAGGCCAAAACTTGGGGAACATCATAATACAGTGGGAGGAGTCATTTGGTGACTTTTGAGTGAAATCCAATGGCTAAAACTATGCAATACACTAACCACTCCATTTCAGAACGAACTTCGTACGAACCTGAATTGTCCAATTTCATGGACCAATCGATATCGGACTAAGTCCAAAACTTGGGGAACACCATAATACGGTGGGAGGAGTCATTTGGTGTCTTTTGAGTGAAATCCAATCTCTACAACTATGCAATACACCAACCACACCATTTCATAACTAACTTCGTACGAACTTGAATTGTCCAATTTCATGGACCAAACGATATCGGATTGACTCCAAAACATGGGGAACATCATAATCCGGTAGGAGGAGTCATTTGGTGGGTTTTGAGTGAAATCCAATCTTTACAACTATACAACACACCAACCACTCCATTTCATAACGAACTTCGTACGAACCTGAATTGTCGAATTTCTTCGACCAATCTATATCGGATTGAGTCCAAAACTTGGGGATCATCATAATACGGTGGGAGGAGTCACTTGGTGAGATTTGAGTGAAATCAAATCTCTACAACTACGCAAAACACCAACCACTCCATTTCATAACGAACTTCGTACGAACCTGAATTGTCCAATTTCATGGACCAATCGATATCGGATTGAGTCCAAAACTTGGGGAACATCATAATACGGTGGGAGGAGTCATTTGGTGGGTTTTGAGTGAAATCCAATCTCTACAACTATGCAATACACCAACCACTCCATTTTAGAACGAACTTCATACGAACCAGAATTGTCCACTTTCATGGACCAATCGATATCGGATTGAGTCCAAAACTTGGGCAACATCATAATACGGTAGGAGGAGTCATTTGGTGGGTTTTGAGTGAAATCCAATCTCTACAACTATGCAATACTCCAACCACTCCATTTCATAACGAACTTCATACGAACCTGAATTGTCAAATTTCATGGACCAATCGATATCGGATTGAGTCCCAAACTTGGGGAATATCATAATATGATGGGAGGTGTCATTTGGTGACTTTTGAGTGAAATCCAATGGCTAAAACTATGCAATACACCAACCACTCCATTTCAGAACGAACTTCGTACGAACCCGAATTGTCCAATTTCATGGACCAATCGATATCGGATTGAGTCCAAAACATAGGGCATATCATAATATGATGGTTGGAGTCATTTGGTGACTTTTGAGAGAAATCCAATTGCTAAAACTGTGCAATACACTAACCACTCCATTTCAGAAGGAACTTCGTACGAACCTGAATTGTCAATTTCATAACAAACTTCGTACGAACCTGAATTGTCCAATTTCATGGACCAATCGATATCGGATTGAGTCCAAAACTTGGCGAACATCGTAATATGATGGGAGGAGTCATTTGTTGACTTTTGAGCGAAATCCAATGGCTAAAACTGTGCAATACACTAACCACTCCATTTCAGAACGAACTTCGTACGAACCTGAATTGTCCAGTTTCATGGACCAATCGATATCGGATTGAGTCCAAAACTTGGGGAACTTCATAATACGGTGGGATGACTCATTTGGTGGGTTTGGAGGGAAATCGAATCTCTACAACTGTGCAACACAAAAAGCACTCCGTTTCAAAACGAACTTCATACGAACCTGAATTGTTCAAGTTCATGGACCAATCGATATCGAATTGAGTCCAAAACTTGGGGAACATCATAATACGGTGGGTCGAGTCATTTGGTGGGTTTTGTGCAAAATCCAATCTCCACAACTACGCAATACACCAACCCCTACATTTCAGAACGAACTTCGTACGTACCTGAATTGTCGAATTTCATGGAACAATCGATATCGGATTGAGTACAAAACTCGGGGAACATCATAATATGATGGGAGGAGTCATTTGGTTACTTTTGAGTGAAATCCAATGGCTAAAACTATGCAATACACTAACCACTACATTTCAGAAAGAACGTCGTACGAACCTGAATTGTCCAATTTCATGGACCAATCGATAATCGATTGTGGCCAAAACTTGGGGAATATCATAATACGGTGGGAGGACTCATTTGGTGGGTTTTGAGTAAAATCCAATCTCCACAACTACGCAATACACTAACCACTCCATTTCAGAAAGAACTTCGTACGAACCTGAATTGTCCAATTTCATGGACCAATCGATATAGGATTGTGGCCAAAACTTGGGGAACATCATAATACGGTGGGAGGAGTCATTTGGTGACTTTTGAGTGAAATGTAATGGCTAAAACTATGCAATATACTAACCACTCCATTTCAGAACGAACTTCATACGAACCTGAATTGTCCAATTTCATGGACCAATCGATATAGGATTGTGGCCAAAACTTGGGGAACATCATAATACGGTGGGAGGAGTCATTTGGTGGGTTTTGTGTAAAATCCAATCTCCACAACTACTCAATACACTAACCACTCCATTTCATAACGAATTTCGTACGAACCTGAAATGTCCAATTTCATGGACCAATCGATATCGAATTGAGTTCAAAACTTGGGGAACATCATAATGTGATGGGAGGAGTCGTTTGGGGACTTTTGAGTGAAATCGAATCTCTACAACTATGCAATACACCAAGTACTCCATTTCATAACGAACTTCGTACGAACCTGAATTGTCCAATTTCATGGACCAATCGATATCGGATTGAGTCCAAAACATGGGGAACATCATAATACGGTGGGAGGAGTCATTTCGAGGCCTTTGAGTGAATTCGAATCTCTACAACTATGCAATACACCAAGTACTCCATTTCATAACGAACTTCGTACGAACCTGAATTGTCCAATTTCATGGACCAATCGATCTCGGATTGAGTCCAAAACTTGGGGAACATCATAATACAATGGGTGGAGTCATTTGGCAGGTTTTGAGTGAAATCCAACCTCTACAACTATGCAATACACCAACCACTCCATTTCATAACGAACTTCGTACGAACCTGAATTGTCCAATTTCATGGACCCATCGATATCTGATTGGGTCCAAAACTTGTAGAACAAGATAATATGATGGGAGGAGTCATTTGGTGACTTTTGAGTGAAATCCAATGGCTAAAACTATGTAATACACTAACCACTCCATTTCATAACGAACGTCGTACGAACCTGAACTGTCCAATTTCATGGACCAATCGATATCTGATTGAGTCCAAAACTTGGGGAACATCATAATGTGATGGTAGGTGTCATTTGGTGACTTTTGAGTGAAATCCAACGGCTAAAACTATGCAATTCACCAACCACTCCATTTCAGAACGAACTTCGAACGAAACTGAATTGTCCAATTTCATGGACCAATTGATATCGGATTGAGTCCAAAACTTGGGGAACATCATAATACTATGGGTTGAGTCATTTGGCAGGTTTTGGGTGAAATCCAACCTCTACAACTATGCAATACACCAACCATTCCATTTCATAACGAATTTCGTACGAACCAGAATTGTCCAATTTCATGGACCAATCGATATCGGATTGAGTCCGAAACCTGTGGAACAAAATAATATGGTGGGAGGAGTCTTTTGGTGACTTTTGAGTGAAATCCAATGGCTAAAACTATGCAATACACTAACCACTCCATTTCATAACGAACTTCGTACGAACCTGAACTGTCCAATTTCCTGGACCAATCGATATCGGATTGAGCCCAAAACTTGGGGAACATCATAATTTGATGGGAGGAGTCATTTGGTGACTTTTGAGTGAAATCCAATGGCTAAAACTATGCAATACAATAACCACTCCATTTCAGAACAAACTTCGTACGAAACTGAATTGTCCAATTTCATACACCAATCGATATCGGATTGAGTCCAAAACTTGGGGAACATCATAATATGATGGGAGGAGTCATTTGGTGATTTTTGAGTGAAATCCAATTGCCAAAACTATGCAATACACTAACCACTCCATTTCGGAACGAACTTCGTACGAACCTGAATTGGCCAATTTCATGGACCAATCGATATCGGACTAAGTCTAAAACTTGGGGAACATCATAATATGATGGGAGGAGTCATTTGGTGCCTTTTGAGTGAAATCTAATGGCTAAAACTATGCAATACACTAACCACTCCATTTCATAACGAACTTCGTACGAACCTGAATTGTCCAATTTCATGGACCAATCGATATTGGATTGAGTCCCAAACTTGGGGGAACATCATAATACGGTGGGAGGAGTCGTTTGGTTGGTTTTGAGTGAAATTCAATCTCGAAAACTATGCAATACACCTACCACTCCATTTCAAAAAGAAACCTGAATCGTACATTTTCTTGCACCAATCGAGGATCGGAGTGAGTTCAGAACTTGGGCGAACATTCATACTTATGAGGGGAGGAGTCAATTGGGCAGGTTTTAGGGGGAAATCCAACCTCTACAACTATGCAATATACTAATCACTCCATTTCATAACGAACTTTGTACGAAACCGAATTGTCCCAATTTCAAGGACCATCCGGAATCGGAATGGAGTCCAAAACTCTGTGGGACAAGATAATATGGTGGGGAGGGAGTCATTTGGTGACTTTTGAGTGAAATCCAATGGCTAAACCGATGCAATACACTAACCACTCATTTCATAACGAACTTCGTACGAACATGAATTGCCCAATTTCATGGACAATCGATATCGGATTGAGTCCAAAACTTGGGGAACATCATAATGTGATGGGAGGAGTCATTTGGTGACGTTTGAGTGAAATCCAATAGCTAAAACTATGGAATACACTAACCACTCCATTTCAGAACGAGCTTCGTACGAACCTAAATTCTCCAATTTCATGGACCAATCGATATCGGATTGAGTCCAAAACTTGGGGAACATCATAATACTATGGGAGGAGTCATTTGGCTAGTTTTGAGTGAAATCCAACCTCTACAACTACGCAATACACCAACCACTCCATTTCATAACGAACTTCGAACGAAACTGAATTGTCCAATTTCATGGACCAACTCCAAAACTTGGGGAACATCATAATACGGTGGGAGGAGTCATTTGGTGGGTTTTGAGTGATATCCAATCTCTACAACTATGCAATACACCAACCAATCCATTTTAGAACGAACTTCGTACGAACCTAAATTGTCCAATTTCATGGACCAATCGATATCGGATTGAGTCCAAAACTTGGGGAACATCATAATACAGTGGGTGGAGTCATTTGGCAGGTTTTGAGTGAAATCCAACCTCTACAACTATGCAATACACCAACCACTCCATTTCATAACGAACTTCGTACGAACCTGACTTGTCCAATTTCATGGACCCATCGATATCTGATTGGGTCCACAACTTGTGGAACAAGATAATATGGTGGGAGGAGTCATTTGGTGGGTTTTGAGTGAAATCCAATTTCTACAACTATGCAAAACACCAACCACCCCATTTCATAACGAACTTCTTACGAACCTGAATTGTCCAATTTCATGGACCAATCGATATCGGATTGAGTCCAAAACTTGGGGAACAGAAAAATACGGTGGGAGGAGTCATTTTGTGTGTTTTTAGTGAAATCCAATTTCTACAACTATGAACTACCCCAACCGCTCCATTTCATAACGAACTTCGTACGAACCTGAATTGTCCAATTTCATGGACCAATCGATATCGGATGAGTCCAAAACCAGGGGAGCATCAGCATATGATGATGATGGCAGGAGTCATTTGGTGCCTTTTGCGTGAAATCAAATGGCTAATACTATGCAATACACCAACCACTCCATTTCAGAACGAACTTCGTACGAACCTGAATTGTCCAATTTCTTGGACCAATCGATATCGGATTGAGGCCAAAACCTGGGGAACACCATAATACGATGGTTGGAGTCATTTGGTGGCCTTTGAGTGAAATCGAATCTCTACAACTATGCAATACATCAACCACTCCATTTCATAACGAACTTCGTACGAACCTGAATTGTCCAATTTCATGGACCAATCGATATCGGATTGAGTCCAAAACTTGGGGAACAGAAAAATACGGTGGGAGGAGTCAATTTGTGTGTTTTGAGTGAAATCCAATCTCTACAACTATGCAATACACTAACCACACCATTTCAGAACGAACTTCGTACGGACCTGAATTGTCCAATTTCATGAACCAATCG
This sequence comes from Prunus persica, assembly GCF_000346465.2. Lineage (NCBI taxonomy): Eukaryota > Viridiplantae > Streptophyta > Magnoliopsida > Rosales > Rosaceae > Prunus > Prunus persica. Next base: position 7,270,426 of record NC_034013.1, on the reverse strand, counting down.
ACAACAGATTGTGTCCAAAACTTGGGGAACATCATAATACGGTGGGAGAAGTCATTTGGCGGGTTTTGAGTGAAATCCAATCTCTACAAGTATGTAATACACCAACCACTCCATTTCATAACGAACATCGTACGAACCTGAATTGTCCAATTTCATGGACCAATCGATATCGGATTGAGTCCAAAACTTGGGGAACATCATAATATGATGGGAGGAGTCATTTGGTGACTTTTGAGTGAAATCCAATGGCTAAAACTATGCAATACAATAACCACTCCATTTCAGAACAAACTTCGTACGAAACTGAATTGTCCAATTTCATGCACCAATCGATATCGGATTGAGTCCAAAACTTGGGGAACATCATAATATGATGGGAGGAGTCATTTGGTGATTTTTGAGTGAAATCCAATTGCCAAAACTATGCAATACACTAACCACTCCATTTCGGAACGAACTTCGTACGAACCTGAATTGGCCAATTTCATGGACCAATTGATATCGGACTAAGTCTAAAACTTGGGGAACATCATAATATGATGGGAGGAGTCATTTGGTGCCTTTTGAGTGAAATCCAATGGCTAAAACTATGCAATACACCAACGACTCTATTTCATAAAGAACTTCGTACGAATCTGAATTGTCCAATTTCATGGACCAATCGATATCGGATTGAGGCCAAAACTTGGGGAACATCATAATATGATGGTTGGAGTGATTTGGTGACTTTTCAGTGAAATCCAATGGCTAAAACTATGCAATACACTAACCAATCCATTACAGAACGAACTTCGTACGAACCTCAAATGTCCAATTTCGTGGTCCAAACGATATCGGATTGAGTCCAAAACTTGGGGAACATCATAATATGGTGGGAGGAGTCATTTGGTGGCTTTTGAGTGAAATCCAATCTCTACAACTATGAAATACACCAACCACTCCATTTCATAACGAACTTCGTACGAACCTTAATTGTCCAATTTCATGGACCAATCGATATCGGATTGAGTCCAAAACTTGGGCAACATCGTAATATGATGGGAGGAGTTGTTTTGTGACTTTTGAGTGAAATCCAAAAGCTAAAACTATGCAATACCCTAACCACTCCATTTCAGAACGAACATCGTACGAACCTGAATTGTCCAATTTCATGGGCCAATCGATATTGGATTGAGTCCAACACGTGGGGAACATCATAATACGGTGGGAGGAGTCATTTAGTGGGTTTTGAGTGAAATCCAATTTCTACAACTATGCAAAACACCAACAACTCCATTTCATAACGAACATCATACGAACCTGAATTGTCCAATTTCATGGACCAATCGATATCGGACTGAGTCCAAACCTTGGGGAACATAAAAATACGGTGGGAGGAGTCATTTGGTGTGTTTTGAGTGAAATCCAATCTCTACAACTATGCAATACACTAACCACACCGTTTCAGAACGATCTTCGTACGAACTTGAATTGTCCAATTTCATGGACCAATCGATATCGGATTGAGTTCAAAACTTGTGGAACATCATAATACGGTGGGAGGAGTCATTTGGTGGCTTTTGAGTGAAATCCAATCTCTACAACAATTTTATACACTAACCACTCCATTTCATAACGAACTTCGTACGAACCTGAATTGTCCAATTTCATGGACCAATAGATATCGGATTGATTCCAAATCATGGGACACATCATAATATGATGGTTGGAGTCATTTGGGGACTTTTGAGTGAAATCCAATGGCTAAAACTATGCAATACACTAACCATTCCATTTCAGAACGAACTTCGTACGAACCTCAATTGTCCAATTTCATGGACCAAACGATATCCGGATTGAGTCGAAAACTTGGGGAACATCATAATACAGTGGGGAGAAGTCATTTGGCGGGGTTTTGAGTGAAATCCAATCCCTACAAGTATGTAATACACCAACAACTCCATTTCATGACGAACTTGGTATGAACGAGCCTGAATTGTCCAATTTCATGGACCAATCGATATTGGATTGAGTCCAAAACTTTTGGAACATCATAATACGGTGGGTGGAGTCACTGGTGGGTTTTGAGTAAAATCCAATCTCTACAACTATGCAATACACCAGCCACTCCATTTCAGTACGAAACTTGGGGAACATCATAATACGGTGGGAGGAGTCATTTGGCGGGTTTTGAGTCAAATCCAATCTCTACAACTATGCAATACACCAACCACTCCATTTCATAATGAACTTCGTACGAACCTGAATTGTCCAATTTCTTGGACCAATCTATATCGGATTGAGTCCAAAACTTGGGCAACATCATAATACGGTGGGAGGAGCCATTTGGTGGGTTTTGAGTGAAATCCAATCTCTACAACTATGCAATACTCCAACCACTCCATTTCAGAATGAACTTCGTACGAACCTGAATTGTCCAATTTCGTGGACCAACCGACATCGGATTGAGTCCAAAACTTGGAGAACATCATAATACGGTGGGAGGAGTCATTTGGTGGGTTTTGAGTGAAATCCAATCTCTACAACTATGCAATACACCAACCACTCCATTTCCTGTCGAACTTCGTACGAACCAGAATTGTCCAATTTCACGGACCAATCGATATCGGATTGAGTCCAAAAATTAGGGAACAACACAATATGATGGTTGGAGTCATTTGGTGACTTTTGAGTGAAATCCAATGGCTAAAACTATGCAATACACTAAACACTTCATTTCAGAATGAACTTCATACGAACCTGAATTGTCCAATTTCATGGACCAATCGATATCGTATAGAGACCAAACCCTGGGGAACACCATAATACAGTGGGAGGAGTCATTCGGTATCTTTTGACTGAAATCCAACGGCTAAAACTATGCAATACACCAACCACTCCATTTCATAACGAGCTTCGTACGAACCTGAATTGTCCAATTTCGTGGACCAATCGATATCTGATTGAGTCCAAACCCTGGGGAACATCATAATACGGTGGGAGGAGTCATTTGGCGGGTTTTGAGTGAAATTAATCCTCTACAAGTATGCAATACACCAACCACTCCATTTCATAACGAACTTCGTACGAACCTGAATTGTCCAATTTCATCGACCAAACGATATCGGATTGACTCCAAAACTTGGGGAACACCGGAATATGATAGGAGGAGTCATTTGGTGACTTTTGAGTGAAATCCAACGGCTAAAACTATGCAATACACTAACCACTCCATTTTAGAACGAATTACGTAAGAACCTGAATTGTCCAATTTCATGGACCAATCGATATCGGATTGAGTCCAAAACTTGGGGAACATCATACTACAGTGGCAGGAATCACTTGGTGGGTTTTGAGTGAAATCCAATCTCTAAAACTATGCAATACATCAACCACTCCCTTTCATAACGAACTTCGTAAGAACCTGAATTGTCCAATTTCATGGACCAATCGATGTCGGATTGAGTTCAAAACTTGGGGAACAAGATAATACGGTCGGAGGAGTCATTTGGTGTCTTTTGACTAAAATCCAATCTCTGCAACTATGCAATACACCAACCACTCCCTTTCATAACGAACTTCGCACGAACCTGAATTGTCCAATTTCATCGACCAAACGATATCGGAATGAGTCCAAAACTTGGGGAACATCGTAATATGATGAGACGAGTCATTTGGTGACTTTTGAGTGAAATCCAATGGCTAAAACTATGCAATACACTAACCACTCCATTCCAGAACAAATTTCGTAAGAACCTGAATTGTCCAATTTCATGGACCAATCGATATCAGATTGAGTCCAAAACATGGGGACATCATAATACGGTGGGAGGAGTCGTTTGGAGGCTTTTGAGTGAAATCCAATCTCTACAACTATGCAATACACCAACCACTCCATTTCAGAACGAACTTCGTACAAACCTGAAACGTCCAATTTCATGGACCAATCGATATCGGACTAAGTCCAAAACTTCGGGAACATCATAATACGGTGGGAGGAGTCATTTGGTGGGTTTTGAGTGAAATCCAATCTCTAAAACTATGCAATACACCAACCACTCCATTTCAGAAAGAACTTCGTACGAACCTGAATTATCCAATTTCATGGACCAATAGATATCGGATTGAGTCCAAAACTTGGGGAACATCATAATACGGTGGGAGGAGTCATTTGGTGTCTTTTGACTGAAATCCAATGGCTAAAACTATGCAATACACCAACCACTCCATTTCTGAACGAACTTCGTACGAACCTGAATTGTCCAATTTCAAGGACCAATCGATACCGGATTGAGTCCAAAACTTGGGGAACATCATAATACGGTGGGAGGAGTCATTTGGTGTCTTTTCAGTGAAATCCAATGGCTAAAACTATGCAATACACCAACCACTCAATTTCAGAACGAACTTCGTACGAACCTGAATTGTCCAATTTCATGGACGAATCGATATCGGATTGCGTCCAAAAGTTGGGGGACATCATAATATGGTGGGAGGAGTCATTTGGTGACTTTTGAGTGAAATCTAACGGCTAAAACTATGCAATACACCAACGACTCCATTTCAGAACGAACTTCGTACGAATTTGAATTGTCCAATTTCATGGACCAGTCGATATCAGATTAATTCCAAAACTGCGGGAACATCATAATATATGGCGGGAGGAGTCATTTGGTGACTTTTGAGTGAAATCCAATGGCTAAAACTACGCAATACACCACCCACTCCATTTCATAACGAACTTCGTACGGACATGAACTGTCCAATGTCAAGGCCAATCGATATCGGATTGAGTCCAAAATGTGGGGAGCATCATACTATGGTGGGTGGAGTCCTTTGGTGACTTTCGAGTAAAATCCAATGGGTAAAACTGTGCCATACACCAACCACTCCATTTCAGAACGAACTTCGTACAAACCTGAACTGTCCAATTTCCTGGACCAACTCCAAAACTTGGGGAACATCATAATACGGTGGGAGGAGTCATTTGGTGGGTTTTGAGTGATATCCAATCTCTACAACTATGCAATAAACCAACCAATCCATTTCAGAACGAACTTCGTACGAACCTGAATTGTCCAATTTCATGGACCAATCGATATCGGATTGACTCCAAACATGGGGAACATCATAATACGGTAGGGGGAGTCATTTGGTGGGTTTTGAGTGAAATCCAATCTTTACAACTATACAACACACCAACCACTCCATTTCATAACGAACTTCGTACGAACCTGAATTGTCGAATTTCTTGGACCAATCTATATCGGATTGAGTCCAAAACTTGGGGATCATCATAATACGGTGGGAGGAGTCATTTGGTGAGATTTGAGTGAAATCAAATCTCTACAACTACGCAAAACACCAACCACTCCATTTCATAACGAACTTCGTACGAACCTGAATTGTCTAATTTCATGGACCAATCGATATCGGATTGAGTCCAAAACTTGGGGAACATCATAATGCGGTGGGAGTAGTCATTTGGTGGGTTTTGAGTAAAATCCAATCTCTACAACTATGCAATACACCAACCACTCCATTTCAGAACGAACTTCATACGAACCTGAATTGTCCAATTTCATGGACCAATCGAGATCGGATTGAGTCCAAAACTTGGGCAAGATCATAATACGGTGGGAGGAGTCATTTGCTGGGTTTTGAGTGAAATCCAATCTCTACAACTATGCACTACTCCAACCACTCCATTTCAGAACGAACTTCATACGAACCTGAATTGTCCAATTTCATGGACAAATCGATATCGGATTGAGTCCATAACTTGGGGAACATCAGAATACGGTGGGAGGAGTCATTTGGTGGGTTTTGAGTGAAATCCAATCTGTACAACTATGCAATACACCAACCATTCCATTTCGTAACGAACTTTGTATGAACCTGAATTGTCAAATTTCATGGACCAATTGATATCCGATTGAGGCCAAAACTTGGGGAACATCATGATACGATGGGAGGAGTCATTTAGTGACTTTTGAGTGAAATCCAATGGCTAAAACTATGCAATACACTAACCACTCCATTTCAGAACGAACTTCGTACGAACCTGAGTTGTCCAATTTCATGGACCAATCGATATCGATTTGAGTCCAAAACTTGGGGAACATCATAATACGGTGGGAGGAGTCATTTGGTGGCTTTTGAGTGAAATGCAGTCTATACAACTTTGCAATACTCCAACCACTCCATTTCCTAGCGAACTTCGTACGAACCTGAGTTGTCCAATTTCTTGGACCAATCTGTATCGGATTGAGTCCAAAACTTGGGGATCATCATAATACGGTGGGAGGAGTCATTTGGTATGATTTGGGTAAAATCCAATCTCTACAACTATGCAAAACACCAACCACTGAATTTCATAACGAACTTCGTACGAACCTGAATTGTCCAATTTGATGGACCAATCGATATCGGATTGTGCCCAAAACTTGGGGAATATCATATTACAGTGGGAGGAGTCATTTGCTGGCTTTTGAGTGAAATCCAATCTCTACAACTATGCAATACACCAACCACTCCATTTCGGAACGAACTTCGTACAAACCTGAATTGTCCAATTTCATGGAGTAATCGATATCGGATTGGGTCCAAAACTTGGGGAACGTCATAATACGGTGGGAGGAGTCATTTGGCGGGTTTTGAGTCAAATCCAATCTCTACAACTTTGCAATACACCAACCACTCCATTTCATAACGAACTTCGTACGAACCTGAATTGTCCAATTTCAAGGACCAATCGTTATCGGATTGAGTCCAAAACTTAGGGTACATCATAATACGGTGGGAGAATTCATTTGGGGGCCTTTGAGTGAAACCCAATCACTACAACTATGCAATACGCCAACCATTCCATTTCATAAAGAACTTCATGCGAACCTGAATTGTCCAATTTCATGGACCCATCGATATCTGATGGAGTCCAAAACTTGGGGAACAACATAATATGATGGTTGGAGTCATTTGGTGACTTTTGAGTGAAATCCAATGGCTAAAACTTTGCAATACCCTAACCACTCCATTTCAGAACGAACTTCGTACGAACACGAATTGTCTAATTTCATGGACCAATCGATATCGGATTGAGTTCAAAACTTGGGGATCATCATAATACGGTTGGAGGAGTTATTTGGTGGGATTTGAGTGAAATCCAATACCTACAACTATGCAATACACCAGCCACTCCATTTCCTAATGAACCTCGTATGAACCTGAGTTGTCCAATTTCATGGACCAATCGATATCAGATTGAGTCCAAAACATGGGGAACATCATAATATGATGGGAGGAGTCATTTGGTGGCTTTTGACTGAAATCCATTGGCTAAAACTGTGCAATACACCAACCACTCCTTTTCAGAACGAACTTTGTACGAACCTGAATTGGCCAATTTCATGGACCAATCGATATCGGATTGAGTTCAAAACTTGGGGAACATTATAATTCGGTGGGAGGAGTCATTTGGTGGGTTTGAGTGAAATCCATTCTCTACAACTATGCAATAAACCAACCGGTCCATTTCGTAACGAACTTCGTACGAACCTGAATTGTCCAATTTCATGAACCAATTCATATTGGATTGAGGCGAAAACTTGGGGAACATCATAATACGGTGGGTGGAGTGAAATCCAATGGCTAAAACTTTGCAATACACTAACCACTCCATTTCAGAACGAACTTCGTACGAACCTGAATTGTCCAATTTCATGGACCAATCGATATCGGACTGAGTTCAAAACTTGGGGAACACCTTAATACGGTGGGAGGAGTCATTTGGTATCTTTTGAGTGAAATCCAATCTCTTCAACTATGCAAAACACCAACCACTCCATTTCATAACGAACTTCGTACGAACTTGATTTGTCCAATTTGATGTACCAATCGATACCGGATTGAGTCCAAAACTTGGGGAATAACATAATACGGTGGGAGGAGTCATTTGGTGACTTTTGAGTGAAATCCAATGGCTAAAACTATAAAATACACTAACCACTCCATTTCATAACGAACTTCGTACGAACCTGAATAGTCCAATTTCATGGACCAATCGATATCAGATTGAGTCCAAAACTTGTGGAACAAGATAATGTGATGGGAGGAGTCATTTGGTGACTTTTGAGTGAAATCCAATGGCTAAAACTATGCAATACAGTTAACCACTCCATTTCATAACGAACTTCGTACGAACCTGAATTGTCTAATTTCATGGACCAATCGATATCGGATTGACTCCAAAACTTGGGGAACATCATAATATGATGGGATGAGTCATTTGGTGACTTTTGAGTGAAATCCAATGGCCAAAACTATGCAATACACTAACCACCCGATTTCAGAACGAACTTCGTACGAGCCTGAATTGTCCAATTTCATGGACCAATCGATGTCGGATTGAGTCCAAAACTTGGGGAACATCATAATACGGTGGGATGAGTCATTTGGCGTGTTTTGAGTGAAATCGAATCTCTACAACTGTGCAATACACCAAGCACTCCATTTCATAACGAACTTCATACGAACCTGAATTGTCCAATTTCATGGACCAATCGATATCGGATTAAGTTCAAAACTTGGGAAACATCATAATACGGTGGGAGGAGTCATTTGGCGGGTTTTGAGTGAAATCGAATCTCTACAACTGTGCAATACACCAAGCACTCCATTTCATAACGAACTTCATACGAACCTGAATTGTCCAATTTCATGGACCAATCGATATCGGATTGAGTCCAAAACTTGGGGAACACCATAATACGGTGGGATGAGTCATTTGGTGGCTTTTGAGTGAAATCCAATCTCTACAACTATGCAATACACCAACCACTCCATTTCCTAACGAACTTCGTACGAACCTGAGTTGTCCAATTTCTTGGACCAATCTATATCGGATTGAGTCCAAAACTTGGGGATCATCATAATACGGTGGGAGGAGTGATAAGCTCATAATTTCACACATTTGCATGCCTTCTTTCCTTAGTAATTTTGTTAGCTTCTCTTTATTTTGAGTCTTTACCTATGTTTGTGTGCTTTGTAGGTTAAGACAGCAAGGGAATGACATTTGATACAATTCATGCATGTTAAGGGCTGAGTGGCACAAGAGGAATATGAGCTTAAAGACAAAACTAATTTGTGCCACATTCCTTGTCAGTCCAGTTTCGTAGGTCATCTTGCAGGCCTCATTTCAGTAACTTACACAGGTCGGATGAGCCAAAGGGGAGCAGTTGGGAGCAGCTAAGAGAGGTGTGCTTCACCAGCCAAAGGGGAGCACGAAATTTCACTCTATAAATAGAGAGTTGCACACTCATTCAAGGGGGAGAGAGCAGACACACACATTCACTTCATCCATTACTCTCATACACACATTCAGATTCACCACAAAGAGAGAAGAGAGCATGGAGCTGTCAAGGGAGCTTGGAGCTGTCCTGGGAACTTCCTTGCTGCCATCATCTAGTTCTTCTCCTCTCTTTATCCTATCTATGTATTTCTTATTTTCTGTATTCATAGTTATGTCTAACTAATCCATTTAGTTAGGGCTTAGGATGAAGCCCTAGTCATGAATATTCAATGTTATGGATGATTTTATGGTTAATTGATTTCCTTGCTTTTATTATCAAGTTGTTAATCTCCAGTTTATTATGTGCTCGATGTATGTTTTCTTGGAGTAGCTAACTAGGATTTTATGCATCTAGCACAGGTTGGGAAGGGGTTTAGATTCACCAATTCTACTCTCCTTTCACAAGCAACACTTGAATGGCCTAAGAATCATTCAAGGGGTTAATAACCATAGGTTGACTAGGACAGATACCATGTTCTTGGACTTGTGTGATTATCATATTCTCTCATATTCTCAAGGAGCTTAATGACTCTTGTATGCTTTATTCTAAGTAGATACCATGCTTAGGTTGCATATTAAAGATCACGTGTTGTGTAGATACCATGCATAATCACATGCCTTAGGAGAATCATGCATCCTGCACCTAGATACCATAGGCTTGTATGCGATGATCTATTGTTGATGAAGCTTGAGTCAATTTCTATGCATTCATAACTTGGATAGGAAAACTAGTGGTGAATTCCAAGGCACTAACACCTTTCAATCATTGTTTCACAACTTGTTGATTGCTGCCAGTGTTTACTTTCGAGCACTTTCATTTCACTTTCTTGTTTTCATTTCAACAACAAAAACCCCCATTTCGAGTGCGTGTGTGGTGCTAGGATTCTGTCCTAGACCTTGAGTAATTAGCAAGAGGCATTGTTGAATTCAACCTTGCCTTTAGCTAGTTAGTCAGTTTCTTTGTTCATTGTTTTTCTAGCATTCTAAGTAATTTAACTTGGAACCAAGTTACCATTCTCCGTGGGATCGACCTCGTATTTACATAAGCTATACTACAAACGGTTCGTGCACTTGCGAGAATTAAAGTTGCTGTTTTTAATAACTCATTTTAGTTGTTAAGAATTGACGCAACAAGGAGTCATTTGGTTTCTTTTGAGGGAAATCCAATCTCTACAACTATGCAATACAACAACCACACCATTTCATAACTAACTTCGTACGAACTTGAATTGTCCAATTTCATGGACCAATCGATATCGGATTGAGTCCAAAACATGAGGAACATCATAATACGGTAGGAGGAGTCATTTGGGGGGTTTTGAGTGAAATTCAATCTCTACAACTATCCAATACAGCAACCACTCCTTTTCATAACAAACTTCGTACGAACCTGAATTGTCCAATTTCATGGATCAATCGATATTGGATTGAGTCCAAACCCTGGGGAACATCATAATACGGTGTGTGTAGTCATTTGGTGGGTTTTGAGTAAAATCCAATCTCTACAACTATGCAATACACCAACCACTCCATTTCAGAACGAACTTTGTACGAACCTGAATTGTCCAATTTCGTGGACCAATCGATATCGGATGTCCAAAACTTGGGGAACATCATAATATGATGGGAGGAGTCATTTGGTGACTTTTGAGTGAAATCCAATGGCTAAAACTATGCAATGCACTAACCACTCCATTTCAAAACGAACTTCGTACGAACCTGAATTGTCCAATTTCATGGACCAATCGATATAGGATTGAGTCCAAAACTTGGGTAACATCATAATACGGTGGGAGGAGTCATTTGGTGGGTTTTGAGTAAAATCCAATCTCTATAACAATGCAATACACCAACCACTCCATTTCAGAACAAACTTCGTATGAACCTGAATTCTCCAATTTCATGGACCAATCGATATTGGATTCAGTCCAAAACTTGGGGAACATCATAATATGACGGGAGGAGTCATTTGGTGACTTTGAGTGAAATCCAATCGCTAAAACTATGCAATACACTAACCATTCCATTTCAGAACGAACTTCGTACGAACCTGAATTGTCCAATTTCATGGACCAATCAATATCGGATTGAGTCCAAAACTTGGGGAACACCATAATATGATGGGAGGAGTCATTTGGTGACTTTTGAGTCAAATCCAATGGCTAAAACTATGCAATACACTAACCACTCCATTTCAGAACGAACTTGGTACGAACCTGAGTTGTCCAATTTCATGGACCAATCGATATCGGATTGAGTCCAAAGCTTGGGGAACATCATAATATGATGGGAGGTGTGATTTGGTGACTTTTGAGTGAAATCCAATGGCTAAAACTATGCAATACACCAACCACTCCATTTTAGAACGAACTTCGTACGAACCCGAATTGTCCCATTTCATGGACCAATCGATATCGGATTGAGTCCAAAACATGGGGCACATCATAATATGATGGTTGGAGTCATTTGGTGACTTCTGAGTGAAATCCAATGGTTGGAGTCATTTGGTGACTTTTGAGTGAAATCCAATGGCTAAAACTGTGCAATACACTAACCACTCTATTTCAGAACGAACTTCGTACGAACCTGAATTGTCAATTTCATAACAAACTTCGTACGAACCTGAATTGTCAAATTTCATGGACCAATCGATATCGGATTGAATCCAAAACTTGGCGAACATCGTAATATGATGGGAGGAGTCATTTGTTGACTTTTGAACGAAATCCAATGGCTAAAACTGTTAAATACACTAACCACTCCATTTCAGAATGTACTTCGTACGAATCTGAATTGTCCAAATTCATGGACCAATCGATATCACATTGAGTCCAAAACTTGGGGAACATCATAATACGGTGGGAGGAGTCATTTGGTGGGTTTTCAGTGAAATCGAATCTCTACAACTGTGCAATACACCAAGCACTCCGTTTCAAAACGAACTTCATACGAACCTGAATTGTCCAATTTCATGGACCAATCGATATCGGATTGAGTCCAAAACTTGGGGAACATCATAATACGATGGGTGGAGTCATTTGGTGGGTTTTGAGTAAAATGCAATCTCCACAACTACGCAATACACCAACCACTCCATTTCATAACGAACATCGTACGAACTTGAATTGTCGAATTTCATGGAACAATCGATATCGGATTGAGTCCAAAACTCGGGGAACATCATAATATGATGGGAGGAGTCATTTGGTTACTTTTGAGTGAAATCCAATGGCTAAAACTATGCAATACACTAAACACTCTATTTCAGAACGAACTTCGTACGAACCTGAATTGTCCAATTTCATGGACCAATTGATATCGGATTGAGTCCAAAACTTGGGGAACATCATAATATGATGGGAGGAGTCATTTGGTGACTTTTGAGTGAAATCTAATGGCTAAAACTATGCAATATACTAACCACTCCATTTCAGAACGAACTTTGTACGAACCTGAATTGTCCAATTTCATGGACCAATCGATATCGGATTAAGGCCAAAACTTGGGGAACATCATAATACGGTGGGAGGAGTCATTTCGTGGCCTTTGAGTGAAATCCAATCTCTACAACTACGCAATACACTAACCACTCCATTTCATAACGAACTTCGTACGAACCTGAAATGCCCAATTTCATGGACCAATCGATATCGGATTGAGTCCAAAACTTGGGGAACATCGTAATGTGATGGGAGGAGTCATTTGGGTACTTTTGAGTGAAATTCAGTGGCTAAAACTGTGCAATACACTAACCACTCCATTTCAGAACGAACTTCGTACGAACCTGAATTGTCCAATTTCATGGACCAATCGATATCGGATTGAGTCCAAAACTTGGGGAACATCATAATACGGTGGGTGGGTTCATTCGGTGGGTTTTGAGTAAAATCCAATCTCTACAACTATGCAATACACCAACCACTCCATTTCAGAACGAACTTCGTACGAACGTGAATTGTCCAATGTCATGGACCAATCGATCTCGGATAGAGTCCAAAACCTGTGGAACAAGATAATATGGTGGGAGGAGTCATTTGGTGGCATTTGAGTGAAATCCAATCTCTACAACTACGCAATACACTAACAACTCCATTTCATAACGAACTTCGTACGAACCTGAATTGTCCAATTTCATGGACCCATCGATATCTGATTGAGTCCAAAACTTGTGGAACAAGATAATATGATGGGAGGAGTCATTTGGTGACTTTTGAGAGAAATCCAATGGCTAAAACTATGCAATACACTAACCACTCCATTTCATAACGAACTTCGTTCGAACCTGAACTGTCCAATTTCATGGACCAATCGATATCGGATTGAGCCCAAAACTTGGAGAACATCATAATATGATGGGAGGTGCCATTTGGTGACTTTTGAGTGAAATCCAACGGCTAAAACTATGCAATACACCAACCACTCCATTTTAGAACGAACTTCGAACGAACCTGAATTGTCCAATTTCATGGACCAATCGATATCGGATTGAGTCCAAAACTTGGAGAACGTCATAATACTATGGGAGGAGTCATTTGGCAGGTTTTGGGTGAAATCCAACCTCTACAACTATGCAATACACCAACCACTCCATTTCATAACGAATTTCGTACGAACCAGAATTGTCCAATTTCATGGACCAATCGATATCGGATTGAGTCCAAAACCTGTGGAACAAGATAATATGGTGGGAGGAGTCATTTGGTGACTTTTGAGTGAAATCCAATAGCTAAAACTATGCAATACACTAACCACTCCATTTCGGAACGAACTTCGTACGAACCTGAAGTGTCCAATTTCATGGACCAATCGATATCAGACTGAGTCTGAAACTTGGGGAACATCATAATATGATGGGAGGAGTCATTCAGTGAATTTTGAGTGAAATCCAATGGCTAAAACTATGCAATACACTAACCACTCCATTTCATGACGAACTTCGTACGAATCTGAATTGTCCAATTTCATGGACCAATCGATGTGGGATGGAGTCCGAAACTTGGGGAACATCATCATATGATGGGAGGAGTCATTTGGTGCCTTTTGAGTGAAATCCAATGGCCAAAACTCTGCAAAACACCCACCACTCCATTTCATAACGAACTTCGTACGAACCTGAATTGTCCAACTTCATGCATCATATTATGATGTTCCCCAAGTTTTGGACTCAATCCGAGATCTATTGGTCCTTGAAATTGGACAATTCAGGTTCGAACGAAGTTCGTTATGAAATGGAGTGGTTGGTGTATTGCATAGTTTTAGCGATTGGATTTCACTCAAAACCCACCAAAGGACTCCTCCCACCGTATTATGATGTTCCCCAAGTTTTGGACTCAATCCTATATCGATTGGTCGTTGAAATTGGACAATTCAGGTTCGTACGAAGTTCGTTCTGAAATGGAGTGGTTAGTGTATTGCGAAGTTTTAGCCATTGGATTTCACTCAAAAGTCACCAAGTGACTCCAACCATCATATTATGATGTTCTGATAACTCATATATTTATACATTTATACCATCCATTTCTAGTATATTTGTGATGTTTTTGAGTTAAACTTGTTGCGTTTTATCCTATTTTGTGTTAGTATGCAGTTGCATATACTTTAGGATCAAGTTGAAGGCAAAAGAAATGAAAACATGCCATTTTTGGAGCTGACCCTTATTCAAACGTGGAAACAAGTTTCGTGACCTGTTTTGAAGTCCAAATAAAGAACCCAAGGCGAACCTGGCTTGTTTGAAGACTAAGAGCAGAATGGGAAAGTAATGGAGATTTCTAGCCTGATTTGGAGGTGCCAAATAAGGCAAAAACGTGCAAAATAAAGGTTGATTCGTTAGGATATCTTTGGAACATCTGGCAACCTTGTTTACCCCATAAAAACTTGCCTTTTAGCCACTTTTAAAACCCTTATTTATTTTGGACGAATTTCACAACCCTCGATCTGACTTCTTGGTTATTCTCTCCTTTCATGCACACTAAAACCCTAGCCGTCCATATATTTCCACCATCAGGACTCAGCGCAAGAGGTGGTTCTTGGAGAAGTTCAACATCAGAATTGGTTCAAGGGTTTCCTCTCATGAATTTATTTTCACTCATGTTGTTTATTTTTGTTTTAATCTCTTTGAACATGATGTGTAACTAAATTCATAGCTAGGGATTTCGATGTAGCCTTGCAACATTGATCCATGTTTCTAAATTAAAGTATTCAGTTCATCAATCTGTTTCTTGTTTCATTCACTGAATCTATTGTTCAATTTCTTTGTCAATTTTAATGTTTGATCACCATTAGAGTCACCTACAGATTATCTAGACAAGGTTATAGTAAACATCATGCTTAATCTTGTTAGACATGTGAATGAATGAAGAGAATGCTATGCAAACATCATGCTGTGTATTGTCTTTGGTTCTTTAACGTTTTCTTGCATGCTAATGACTCTTAACTTGGAACCAAAGTTGAACATCCCAACTAGATTGCAGATTAGGAGAATTTGATCAAAACCACACATCATATCATATATATGTAAAACGAACTCTGGAAACAGGTTGGTAGTTGAGTACGGTTTAATTTATAAACATGGAATTAGTTTTGCAATGGTGAATTCGAAATCCCTGGTCTCTTCCCTATTCTTTCTAAATCAATATATTATTCACTACTACATTCTTTTTGCATTTGAAGTTATTTTTCATTTACAACACAAAAACTACTTTCAAATTGTCACTTTCATTTTTAGTTAAGGTTCTTTCACAACTAGTAATTTATAGAGGTCCAATCGGTCCCTGTGGTTCGACACCCTTACTTGTACCATTATACTAACCATTTATTGGCACATGGAAGGAACACAACATGTTCCCCAAGTTTTGGCCTCAATCCGATATCGATTGGTCCATGAAATTGGACAATTTAGGTTTGTACGAAGTTCGTTATGAAATGGAATGGTTGGTGTATTACATAGTTGTAGAGATTTGATTTCACTCAAATCCCACCAAATGACTCCTCCCACCGTATTATGATGATCCCCAAGTTTTGGACTCAATCCGATATAGATTGGTCCAAGAAATTTGACAATTCAGGTTCGTACGAAGTTCTTTCTGAAATGGAGTGGTTAGTGAATTGCATAGTTTTATCCATTGAATTTCACTCAAAAGTCACCAAATGACTCCTCCCATCATATTATGATGTTTCCCAAGTTTTGGACTCAATCTGATATCGATTGGTCCACGAAATTGGTCAATTCAGGTTCGCACGAAGTTCGTTACGAAATAGGGTGGTTGGTGTAATGCATAGTTGTAGAGATTGGATTTCACTCAAAACCCACCAAATGACTCCTCCCACCGTATTATGATGTTCCCCAGGGTTTGGACTCTATCCGATATCGATTGGTCCATGAAATTGGACAATTCAGGCTCGTACGAAGTTCGTTCTGAAATAGAGTGGTTAGTGTATTGCATAGTTTTAGCCATTGGATTTCACTCAAAAGTCAGCAAATGACTCGTCCCATCATATTATGATGTGCCCCAAGTTTTGGACTCAATCTGATATCAATTGGTCCTTGAAATTGGACAACTCAGGTTCGTACGAAGTTCGTTCTGAAATGGAGTGGTTAGTGTATTGCATAGTTTTAGCCATTGAATTTCACTCAAAAGTAACCAGATGACTCCAACCATCATATTATGTTGTTCCCCAATTTTTGGACTCAATCCGATATCGATTGGTCCATGAAATTGGACAATTCAGGTTCGTACGAAGTTCGTTATGAAATGGAGTGGTTGGTGTAATGCATAGTTGTAGAGATTGGATTTCACTCAAAACCCACCAAATGACTCCTCCCACCGTATTATGATGTTCCCCAGGGTTTGGACTCTATCCGATATCGATTGGTCCATGAAATTGGACAATTCAGGTTCGTACGAAGTTCGTTCTAAAATAGAGTGGTTAGTGTATTGCATAGTTTTAGCCATTGGATTTCACTCAAAAGTCAGCAAATGACTCGTCCCATCATATTATGACGTGCGCCAAGTTTTGGACTCAATCCGATATCGATTGGTCCATGAAATTGGACAACTCAGGTTCGTACGAAGTTCGTTCTGAAATGGAGTGGTTAGTGTATTGCATAGTTTTAGCCATTGAATTTCACTCAAAAGTCACCAAATGACTCCTCCCATCATATTATGATGTTCCCCAAGTTTTGGACTCAATCCGATATCGATTGGTCCGTGAAATTGGACAATTCAGGTTCGAACGAAGTTCGTTATGAAATGGAGTGGTTGGTGTATTGCATAGTTGCGGCGATTGGATTTCACTCAAAACCCACCAAATGACTCCTTCCACCGTATTATGATGTTCTCCAAGTTTTGGGCTCAATCCTATATCGATTGGTCCTTGAAATTGGACAATTCAGGTTCGTAAGAAGTTCGTTATGAAATGGAGTGGTTGGTGTAATGCATAGTTGTAGAGATTGGATTTCACTCAAAACCAACCAAATGACTCCTCCCACCGTATTATGTTGTTCCCCAGGGTTTGGACTCTATCCGATATCGATTGGTCCATGAAATTGCACAATTCAGGTTCGTAAGAAGTTCGTTCTGAAATGGAGTTTTGGACTCCTCCCACCATTGAATTTCACTCAAAAGACACCAAATGACTCCTCCCACCGTATTCGGATGTTCCCCATGTTTTGTACTCAATCCGACATCGATTGGTCCATGAAATAGGACAATTCAGGTTCGTACGAAGTTCGTACTGAAATGGAGTGGTTAGTGTAATGCATAGTTTTAGCCATTGGATTTCAGTCAAAAGACACCAAATGACTCCTCCCACCGTATTAGGACGTTCCCCAAGTTTTGGACTCAATCCGATATCGATTGGTCCATGAAATTGGACAATTCAGGTTCGTACGAAGTTCATTATGAAATGGAGTGGTTGGTATATTGCATAGTTCTAGATATTGGATTTCACTCAAAACCCATCAAATGACTCCTCCCACCATCTTATGATGTTCCCCAAGTTTTGGACTCAATCCGATATCGATTGATCCATGAAATTGGACAATTCAGGCTCGTACGAAGTTCGTTCTGAAATGGAGTGGTTGGTATGTTGCGTAGTTTTAGCCATTGGATTCAGTCAAAAGACACCAAGTGACTCCTCCCATCGTATTATGATGTTTCCCAAGTTTTGGACTCAATCCGATAGCGATTGGTCCACGAAATTGGACAATTCATGTTTGTACGAAATTCGTTATGAAATGGAGTGGCTGGGGTATTGCATAGTTGTAGAGATTTGGATTTCACTCAATACCCGCCAAATGACTCCTCCCACAGTATTGTGATGTTCACCAAGTTTTGGACTCAATCCGATATCGATTGGTGCATGAAATTGGACAATTCTGGTTTCGTACAAAGTTTCGTTATGAAATGGAGTGGTTGGTGTATTGCATAGTTTTTAGCCATAGGAATTCACTCAAAGGAAACCAAATGACTCCTCCCACCGTATTAGGACGTTCCCCAAGTTTTGGACTCAATCCGATATCGATTTGGTCCATGAAATTAGACAATTCAGGTTCGTACGAAGTTCGTTATGAAAATGGAGTGGTCGGGTGTATGCATAGTTGTAGAGATTGGATTTCACTCAAAACCCACGAAAATGACTCCTCCCATCGTATTATGATGTTCCCCCAGGTTTTGCACTCTATCCGATATCGATTGGTCCATGAAATTGGACAATTCAGGTTCGTACGAAGTTCGTTCTGAAATGGAATGGTTAGTGTATTGCATAGTTTTAGCCATTGGATTTCACTCAAAAGTCACCAAATGACTCCAACCATCATATTATGTTGTTCCCCAATTTTTGGACTCAATCCGATATCGATTGGTCCATGAAATTAGACAATTCAGGTTCGTACGAAGTTCGTTATGAAATGGAGTGGTCGGTGTATTGCATAGTTGTAGAGATTGGATTTCACTCAAAACACACCAAATGACTCCTCCCATCGTATTATGATCTTCTCCAAGTTTTGGACTCAATCCGATATTGGTTGGTCTATGAAATTGGACAATTCAGGTTCGTACGAAGTTCGTTCTGAAATGGAGTGGTTGGTGTGTTGCATACTTTTAGCCATTGGATTTCAGTCAAAAGATACCAAATGACTCCTCCCACCGTATTATGATGTTCCCCAAGGTTTGGACTCAATCCAATATCGATTGGTCCATCAAATTGGCCAATTCATGTTCGCACGAAGTTCGTTATGAAATGGAGTGGTTGGTGTATTGCATAGTTTTAGCCATTGAATTTCACTCGAAAGACACCAAATGACTCCTCCCACCGTATTAGGACGTTCCCCAAGTTTTGGAGTCAATCCGATATCGATTGGTGCATGAAATTGGACAATTCAGGTTCGTACGAAGTTCGTTATAAAATGGAGTCGTTGGTGTATTGCATAGTTTTAGCCATTGGATTTCAGTCAAAAGACACCAAATGACTCCTCCCACCGTATTATGATGTTCCCCATGTTTTGGACTCAATCCGATATCGATTGGTCCATGAAATTGGACAATTCAGGTTCGTACGAAGTTCTTTCTGAAATGGAGTGGTTAGTGTATTGCATAGTTTTAGCCATTGCATTTCACTCAAAATACACCAAATGACTCCTCCCACCGTATTACGACGTTCCCTATGTTTTGGACTCAATCCGATATCGATTGGTCCATGAAATTGGACAATATCAATTTCGTACGAAGTTCGTTCTGAAACGGAGTGGTTGGTGTATTTCATAGTTTTAGCCTTTGGATTTCACTCAAAAGGCACCAAATCACTCCTCCCACCGTATTAGGACGTTCCCCCAGTTTTGGACTCAATCCGATATCGATTGGTCAATGAATTTGGACAATTTCAGGTTCGTACGAAGTTCGTTCTGAAATGGAGTGGTTGGGGTATTGCATAGTCTTAGCCATTGGATTTCACTCAAAAGCCACCAAATGACTCCTCCCTATGTTTTGGACTCAATCCGATATCGATTGGTCCAAGAAATTGGACAATTCAGGCTCGTACGAAGTTCGTTATGAAATGGAGTGGCTGGTGTATTGCATAGTTTTAGCCATTGGATTTCACTCAACAGGCACCAAATGACTCCTCCCATCATATGATGATGTTCCCCAAGTTTCGGACTCAATCCGATACCGATTGGTCCATGAAATTTGACAATTCAGGTTCGTACGAAGTTCGTTATGAAATGGAGTGGTTGGTGTATTGCATAGTTTTAGCCATTGGATTTCACTCAACAGGCACCAAATGACTCCTCCCATCATCTTATGATGTTCCCCAAGTTTCGGACTCAATCCGATATCGATTGGTCCATGAAATTTGACAATTCAGGTTCGTACGAAGTTCTTTCTGAAATGGAGTGGTTTGTGTATTGCATAGTTTTAGCCATTGGATATCAGTCAAAAGACTCCAAATGACTCCTCCCACCTTATTATTATGTTCCCCAAATTTTGGACTTAGTTCGATATCGATTGGTCAATGAATTTGTACAATTTCAAGTTCGTACGAAGTTCATTCTGAAATGGAGTGGTTGGTGTATTTCATAGTTTTAGCCATTGGATTTCACTCAAAAGGCAACAAATGACTCCTCCCCCCGTATTAGGACGTTCCCCAAGTTTTGGACTCAATCCGATATCGATTGGTCAATGAATTTGGACAATGTCAGGTTCGTACGAAGTTCGTTCTGAAATGGAGTGGTTAGTGTATTTCATAGTTTTAGCCATTGGATTTCACTCAAAAGACACCAAATGACTCCTCCCACCGTATTAGGACGTTCCCCAAGTTTTGGACTCAATCCGACATCTATTGGTCCATGAAATAGGACAATTCAGGTTTGTACGAAGTTCGTTCTGAAATGGAGTGATTAGTGTATTGCATAGTTTTAGCCATTGGATTTTGGTCAAAAGACACCAAATGACTCCTCCCACCATATTATGATGTTCCCCAAGTTTTGGACTCAAACCGATATGGATTGGTCCATGAAATTGGACAATTCAGGTTTGTACGAAGTTCGTCTTGAAATGGAGTGGTTGGTGTATTGCACAGTTTTAGCCATTGGATTTCACTAAAAAGACACCAAATGACTCCTCCCACCGTATTATGATGTTCCCCAAGTTTCGGACTCAATCTGACATCGATTGGTCCTTCAAATTGGACAATTCAGGTTCGTACGAAGTTCGTTATGAAATGCAGTGGTTTGTGTATTGCATCGTTTTAGCCATTGGATTTCACTCAAAAGTCACCAAATGACTCCTCCCATCATATTATGATGTTCCCCAAGTTTTGGACTCAATCCGATATCGATTGGTCCGTGAAATGGGACAATTCAGGTTCGTAAGAAGTTTGTTATGGAATGGAGTGGTGGTGTATTGCGTAGTTGTAGAGATTGGATTTCACCCCAAACCCACCAAATGACTCCTCCCACTGTATTATGATGTTCCCCAAGTTTTGGACTCAATCCGATATCGATTGGTCCATGAAATTGGACAATTCAGGTTCGTACGAAGTTCGTTCTGAAATGGAGTTGTTGGTGTATTGCATAGGTGTAGAGATTGGATTTCACTCAAAACCCACCAAATGACTCCTCCCACCGTATTAGGACGTTCCCCAAGTTTTTGACTCAATCCGATATCGATTGGTCCATGAAATTTGACAATTCAGGTTCGTACGAAGTTCGTTATGAAATGGAGTGGTTGGCATATTGCATAGTTCTAGATATTGGATTTCACTCAAAACCCATCAAATGACTCCTCCCACCATATGATGATGATCCCCAAGTTTTGGACTCAATCCGATATAGATTGGTCCAACAAATTGGACAATTCAGGTTCGTACGAAGTTCATTATGAAATGGAGTGGTTGGTGTAGTGCATAATTTTAGCCATTGGATTTCAGTCAAAAGACACCAAATGATTCCTCCCATCTTCTTATGATGTTCCCCAAGTTTTGGACTCAATCTGATATCGATTGGTCCATGAAATTTGACAATTCAGGTTCGTACGAAGTTCTTTCTGAAATGGAGTGGTTAGTGTACTGCATAGTTTTAGCCATTGGATTTCAGTCAAAAGACACCAAATAAGTCCTCCCACCGTATTATGATGTCCCCCAAATTTTGGACTCAATTCGATATCGATTGGTCAAAGAATTTGGACAATTTCAAGTTCGAACGAAGTTGATTTTGAAATGGAGTGGTTGGTGTATTGCATAGTTTTAGCCATTGGATTTCACTCAAAAGTCCCCAAATGACTCCTCCAGTCGTATTTTGATGTTCTCCAACTTTCGTACTAAATCCGATATCGATTGGTCCATGAAATTGGACAATTCAGGTTCGTATGCAGTTCGTTTTGAAATGGAGTGGTTAATGTATTGCACAGTTTTAGCCATTGGATTTCACTCAAAAGTCACCAAATGACTCCTCCCATCATATTATGATGTTCCCCAAGTTTTGGACTCAATCCGATATCGATTGGTCCATGAAATTGGACAATTCAGGTTCGTACGAAGTTCGTTCTGAAATGGAGTGGTTGGTGTATTGCATAGTTTTGGGCATAGAATTTCACTCAAAAGACACCAAATGACTCCTCCCACCGTATTAGGACGTTCCCTAAGTTTTGGACTGAATCCGATATCGATTGGTCCATGAAATTTGACAATTCAGGTGCGTACGAAGTTCGTTATGAAATGGAGTGATTGGTATATTGCATAGTTCTAGATATTGGATTTCACTCAAAACCCATCAAATGACTCCTCCCACCGTATGATGATGATCCCCACGTTTTGGACTCAATCCGATATAGATTGGTCCAACAAATTGCACAATTCATGTTCGCACGAAGTTCGTTATGAAATGGAGTGGTTAGTGTATTGCATAGTTTTAGCCATTGGATTTCACTCAAAAGTCACCAAATGACTCCTCCCACCGTATTATGATGTTCCCCAAGTTTTGGACTCAATCCGATATCGATTGGTCCATGAAATTGGACAATTCAGGTTCGTACGAAGTTCGTTCTGAAATGGAGTGGTTGGTGTATTGCACAGTTTTAGCCCTTGGATTTCACTGAAAAGACACCAAATGACTCCTCGCACCGTATTATGATGTTCCCCAAGTTTTGGACTCAATCCGATATCGATTGGTCCAACAAATTGTTCAATTCATGTTCGTACGAAGTTCGTTATGAAATGGAGTAGTTGGTGTATTGCATAGCTTGAGAGATTGGATTTCACTCAAAACCCACCAAATGACTCCTCCCACCATCTTATGATGTTACCCAAGTTTTGGACTCAATCCGATATCGATTGGTCCATGAAATTGGACAATTCAGCCTCGTACGAAGTTCGTTCTGAAATGTAGTGGTTGGTATGTTGCGTCGTTTTAGCCCTTGGATTTCACTCAAAAGACACCAAATGACTCCTCCCACCGTATTAGGACGTTCCCCAAGTTTTGGAGTCAATCCGATATCGATTGGTGCATGAAATTGGACAATTCAGGTTCGTACGAAGTTCGTTATAAAATGGAGTCGTTGGTGTATTGCATAGTTTTAGCCATTGGATTTCAGTCAAAAGACACCAAATGACTCCTCCCACCGTATTATGATGTTCCCCATGTTTTGGACTCAATTCGATATCGATTGGTCCATGAAATTGGACAATTCTGGTTCGTACGAAGTTCTTTCTGAAATGGAGTGGTTAGTGTATTGCATAGTTTTAGCCATTGCATTTCACTCAAAATACACCAAATGACTCCTCCCACCGTATTAGGACGTTCCCTATGTTTTGGACTCAATCCGATATCGATTGGTCCATGAAATTGGACAATTTTAATTTCGTACGAAGTTCGTTCTGAAACGGAGTGGTTGGTGTATTTCATAGTTTTAGCCTTTGGATTTCACTCAAAAGGCACCAAATCACTCCTCCCACCGTATTAGGACGTTCCCCCAGTTTTGGACTCAATCCGATATCGATTGGTCAATGAATTTGGACAATTTCAGGTTCGTACGAAGTTCGTTCTGAAATGGAGTGGTTGGGGTATTGCATAGTCTTAGCCATTGGATTTCACTCAAAAGCCACCAAATGACTCCTCCCTATGTTTTGGACTCAATCCGATATCGATTGGTCCAAGAAATTGGACAATTCAGGCTCGTACGAAGTTCGTTATGAAATGGAGTGGCTGGTGTATTGCATAGTTTTAGCCATTGGATTTCACTCAACAGGCACCAAATGACTCCTCCCATCATATGATGATGTTCCCCAAGTTTCGGACTCAATCCGATACCGATTGGTCCATGAAATTTGACAATTCAGGTTCGTACGAAGTTCGTTATGAAATGGAGTGGTTGGTGTATTGCATAGTTTTAGCCATTGGATTTCACTCAACAGGCACCAAATGACTCCTCCCATCATCTTATGATGTTCCCCAAGTTTCGGACTCAATCCGATATCGATTGGTCCATGAAATTTGACAATTCAGGTTCGTACGAAGTTCTTTCTGAAATGGAGTGGTTTGTGTATTGCATAGTTTTAGCCATTGGATTTCGCTCAAAAGACACCAAATGACTCCTCCCACCGTATTAGGACGTTCCCTAAGTTTTGGAATCAATCCGATATCGATTGGTCAATGAATTTGGACAATTTCAGGTTCGTACGAAGTTCGTTCTGAAATGGAGTGGTTGGTGTATTTCATAGTTTTAGCCATTGGATTTCACTCAAAAGGCACCAAATGACTCCTCCCGCCGTATTAGGACGTTCCCCATGTTTTGGACTCAATCCGTTATCGATTGGTCAATGAATTTGGACAATTTCAGGTTCGTACGAAGTTCATTCTGAAATGGAGTGGTTGGTGTATTTCATAGTTTTAGCCATTGGATTTCACTCAAAAGACACCAAATGACTCCTCCCACCGTATTAGGATGTTCCCCAAGTTTTGGACTCAGTCCGACATCGATTGGTCCATGAAATTGGACAATTCAGGATCGTACGAAGTTCGTTATGAAATGGAGTGGTTGGTGTATTGCATTGTTGTACAGATTGGATTTCGCTCAAAACCCACCAAACGACACCTCCCACCGTATTATGATCTTCCCCAAGTTTTGGACTCAATCTGATTTTGATTGGTCCATGAAATTGGACAATTCAGGTTCGAACGAAGTTCGTTCAGAAATGGAGTGGGGGTGTATTGCATAGTTGTAGCCATTGGATTTCACACAAAAGACTCCAAATGACTCTGGACTCAATCTGATATCGATTGGTCTATGAAATTGGACAATTCAAGTTCGTACGAAGTTCGTTCTGAAATAGAGTGGTTGGTGTATTGCACAGTTGTAGAGATTGGATTCCACCCAAAACCCACCAAATGACTCCTCCCACCGTATTATGATGTTCCCCAAATTTTGGACTCAATCCGATATCGATTGGTCCATGAAATAGGACAATTCAGGTTCATACGAAGTTCGTTCTACAATGGAGTGGTTGGTATATTTCACAGTTTTAGCCATTGGATTTCACTCAAAAGACACCAACTGACTCTTCCCATCAAATTATGATGTTCCCCAAGTTTTGGAGTCAATCCTATATTGATTGGAACCTGAAATTGGACAATTCAGGGTCGTACTAAGTTCGTTATGAAATGGAGTGTTTGGTGTATTGCCTAGTTATAGAGATTGGATTTCACTCAAAACCAACAAAATGACTCCTTCCACTGTATTATGAAGTTCCCCAAGTTTTGGACTCAATCCGTTATCGATTGGTCCATGAAATTGGACAATTCAGGTTCGTACGAAGTTCGTTCTGAAATAGAGTGGTTAGTGTATTGCATACTTTTAGCCATTGGATTTCACTCAAAAGTCACCAAATGATTCCTCCCATCATATTATGATGTTCCCCAAATTTTGGACTCAATCAGATATCGATTGGTCCATGAAATTGGACAATTCAGGTCCGTATGAAGTTCGTTATGAAATGGAGTTGTTGGTGTATTGCATAGTTGTAGAGATTGGATTTCGCTCAAAACCCACCAAATGACTCCTCCCACCGTATTATGAAGATTCCCAGGTTTTGGACTCAATCCGATATCGATTGGTCCCTGAAATTGGACAATTCAGGTTCGTACGAAGTTCGTTCTGAAGTGGAGTGCTTGGTGTATTGCCTAGTTTTAGCCATTGGATTTCAGGCAAAAGACACCAAATGACTTCTCCCATCATATTCTGTTGTTCCCCAAGTTTTGGACTTAATCCAATATCGATTGGTCCATGAAATTGGACAATTCAGGTTCGTACGAAGTTCGTTCTGAAATGGAATGGTTAGTGTATTGCGTACTTTAGCACTAGATTTCACTCAAAAGTCACCAAATAATTCCTCCCATCATATTATGATGTTCCCCAAGTTTTGGACTCAATCAGATATCGATTTGTCCATGAAATTGGACAATTCAGGTTCGTATGAAGTTCGTTATGAAATGATGTGGTTGGTGTATTACATACTTGTAGAGATTGGATTTCACTCAAAACCTGCCAAACGACTTCTCCCACCGTATTATGATGTTCCCCAAGTTTTGGACTCAATCCGATATCGATTGGTCCACGAAATTGGACAATTCAGGTTCGTACGAAGTTCGTTCTGAAGTGGAGTGGTTGGTGTATTGCAGAGTTTTAGCCACTCGATTTCAGGCAAAGGATACCAAATGACTCCTCACATCATATTATGATGTTCCCCAAGTTTTGGACTTAATCCGATATTGATTAGTCCATGAAATTGGACAATTCAGGTTCGTACGAAGTTCGTTATGAAATGGAGTGGTTGGTGTATTGCATAGTTGTAGAGATTGGATTTCACTCAAAAGCCACGAAATGACTCCTCCCACCATATTATGATGTTCCCCAAGTTTTGGACTCAATCCTATATCGATTGGTCCATGAAATTGGACAATTCAGGTTGGTACGAAGTTCGTTCCGAAATGGAGTGGTTAGATTGCATAGTTTTAGCCATTGGATTTCACTCAAAAGTCACCAAATGACTCCTCCCATCATATTATGATGTGCCCCAAGTTTTGGCCTCAATCTGATATCGATTGGTCCATGAAATTCGACAATTCATGTCCATACGAAGTTTGTTCTAAAATGGAGTGGTTAGTGTGTTGCATAGTGTTAGCAATTGGATTTCACTCAAAAGCCACCAAATGACTCCTCCCACCGTATTATGACGTTCCTCAAGTTTTGGACTCAATCCGATATCGATTGGTCCATGAAATTGGATAATTTCATGTTCGTACGAAGTTCGTTCTGAATGGAGTGGTTGGTGTATTGCATAGTTTTAGCCATTGGATTTCAGGCACAAGGCACCAAATGACTCCTCCCATCATATTATGATGTTCCCCAAGTTTTGGACTCAATCCGATATCGATTGGTCCGTGAAATTGAACAATTCAGGTTCGTACGAAGTTCGTTACGAAAAGGAGTGGTTGGTGTATTGCACAGTCGTAGAGATTGGATTTTACTCAAAATCCACCAAATGACTCCTCCCACCGTATTATGATGTTCCAGAAGTTTTGGACTCAATCCGATATCGATTGGTCCATGAAATTGCACAATTCAGATTCGTACGAAGTTCATTCTGAAATTTAGTGGTTGGTGTATTGCATAGTTTTAGCCATTGGATTTCAGGCAAAAACACCAAATGACTTCTCCCATCATATTATGATGTTCCCCAAGTTTTGGACTGAATCCGATATCGATTAGTCCATGAAATTGGACAATTCAGGTTCGTACGAAGTTCGTTATGAGATGGAGTGGTTGATGTATTGCATAGTTTTAGGCATTGAATTTCATTAAAAACTCACGAAATGACTCCGCCCATCATATTACGATGTTCCCCAAGTTTTGACTCAATCCGATATCGATTGGTCCATGAAATTGGACAATTCAGGTTCGTACGAATTTCTTTACGAAATGGAGTGGTAGGTGTATTGCATAGTTCTAGAGACTGGAATTCACTCAAAACCCACCAAATGACTCCTTCCACCATATTATGACGTTCCCAAAGTTTTGGACTCAATCCGATATCGATTGGTCCATGAAATTGGACAATTCAGGTTCCTATGAAGTTCGTTCTGAAATAGAGTGGTTGGTGTATTGCATAGTTTTAGCCATTGGATTTCACTCAAAAGTGACCAAATGACTCCTCCCATCATATTATGATCTTCCCCAAGTTTTGGACTCAATCTGATATCGATTGGTCCATGAAATTGGACAATTCAGGCTCGTACAAAGTTCGTTATGAAAAGGAGTGGTTGGTGTATTGCACAGTTGTAGAGATTGGATTTCACTCAAAATCCACCAAATGACTCCTCCCACCGTATTATGATGTTCCAGAAGTTTTGGACTCAATCCGATATCGATTGGTCCATGAAATTGGACTATTCGGATTCGTACGAAGTTCATTCTGAAATGGAGTGGTTGGTGTATCGCATAGTTTTAGCCATTCGATTTCAGGCAAAAACACCAAATGACTTGTCCCATCATATATGTTGTTCCCCAAGTTTTGGACTCAATCCGATATCGATTGGTCCATGAAATTGGACAATTCAGGTTCGTACGAAGTTCGTTCTGAAATGGTGTGGTTAGTGTATTGCCTAGTTTTAGCCATTGGATTTTAGGCAAAAACACTAAATGACTTCTCCCATCATATTATGATGTTCCCCAAGTTTTGGACTCAATCCGATATCGATTGGTCCATGAAATTGGACAATTCAGGTTCGTACGAAGTTCATTATGAAATGGAGTGGTTGATGTATTGCATAATTTTAGCCATTGAATTTCATTAAAAACTCACGAAATGACTCCACCCATCATATTACGATGTTCCCCAAGTTTTGACTCAATCCGATATCGATTGGTCCATGAAATTGGACAATTGAAGTTCGTACGAAGTTCGTTCTGAAATGGAGTGGTTAGTGTATTTCATAGTTGTGGAGATTGGATTTCACTCAAAACCCACCAAATGACTCCTCCCACCGTATTATGATGTTCCCCAGGTTTTGGACTCAATCCGATATCGATTGGTCCATGAACTTGGACAATTCATGTTCCTACGAAGTTCGTTATGAAATGGAGTGGTTGGTGTATTGCATAGTTTTAGCCATTAAATTTCACTCAAAACACACCAAATGATTCCGACCACCGTATTATGATGTTCACCAAGTTTTGGACTCAATCTGATATCGATTAGTCCATGAAATTGGACAATTCAGTTTCGTACGAAGTTCGTTCTGAAATGGAGTGGTTGGTGTATTGCATAGTTTTAGCCAATGGATTTCACTCAAAAGACACCAAATGACTCCTCCCACCGTCTTATGATGTTCCCCAAGTTTTGGACTCAATACGATATCGATTGGTCTATGAAATTGGACAATTCAGGTTCGTACGAACTTCGTTCTGAAATGGAGTGGTTGGTGTATTGCATAGTTGTCGAGATTGGATTCCATTCAAAAGCTACCAAATGACTCCTCCCACCGTATTATGACGTTCCGGAAATTTTGGACTCAATACGATATCGGTTGGTCCATGAAATTTTACAATTCAGGTTCGTACGAAGTTCGTTATGAAATGGAGTGGGTGGTGTATTGCATAGTTTTAGAGATTGGATTTCACTCAACATCCACCAAATGACAACTCCCACTGTATTATGATGATCCCCAAGTTTTGGACTCAATCCGATATATATTGGTCCAAGAAATTGGACAATCCAGGTTCGTACGAAGTTCGTTATGAAATGGAGTGGTTGGTGTATTGCATAGTTGTAGAGATTGGATTTCACTCAACATCCACCAAATGACAACTCCCACCGTATTATGATGTTCCCCAAGTTTTGGACTCAATCCGATATCGATTGGTCCATGAAATTGGACAATTCAGGTTCGTACGAAGTTCGTTATGAAATGGAGTGGGTGGTGTATTACATAGTTTTAGCCATTGAATTTCATTAAAAACTCACGAAATGACTCCACCCATCATATTACGATGTTCCCCAAGTTTTGACTCAATTCGAAATCTATTGGTAGCATAGTTTTACCCATTTGATTTCACTCAAAAGTCACCAAATGAGTCTTTCCATCATATTATGATGTTCCCCAAGTTTAGGACCCAATCCAATACCGATTGGCCCATGAAATTGGACAATTCATGTTCATACGAAGTTCGTTACGAAATAGGGTTGTTGGTGTATTGCATAGCTGTAGAGATTGGAATTCACTCAAAACCCACCAAATGACTCCACCCATCATATTGTGATGTTCCCCAAGTTTTGGACTGAATCCCATATCGATTGGTCCATGAAATTTGACAATTTAGGTTCGTACGAAGTTCGTTATGAAAGGAGTGGGTGATGTATTGCATAGTTTTAGCCATTGAATTTCATTAAAAACTCACAAAATGACTTCACCCATCATATTACGATGTTACCCAAGTTTTGACTCAATCCGATATAGATTGGTCCATGAAATTGGACAATTCATGTTCGTACGAAGTTCGTTACGAAATGGAGTGGTTGGTGTATTGCATAGTTCTAGAGACTGGACTTCTCTCAAAACCCACCAAATGACTCCTTCCACCATATTATGACGTTCCCAAAGTTTTGGACTCAATCCAATATCGATTGATCCATGAAATTGGACAATTTGGGCTCGTACGAAGTTCGTTCTAAAACGGCGCAGTTGTTGTATTCCATAGTTGTAGAGATTGGTTTTCACTCAAAACCGACCAAATGACTATTTCCACCGTCTTATGATGTTCCCCAACTTTTGGACACAATCCAATATCGATTCGTCCATGAAGCTGGACAATTTTTGTTCGTACGAAGTTCGTAATGAAACGGAGTGGGTGGTTTATTGCATAGTTTTAGCCATTGGATTTCATTAAAAACTCAAGAAATGACTCCACCCATCGTATTATGATGTTCCCCAAGTTTGGACCCAATCCGATATCGATTGTTCCATGAAATTAGACAATTCAGGTTCGTACGAAGTTCGTTCCGAAATGGAGTGGTTAGTGTATTGCATAGTTTTAGCCATTGGATTTCAGTCAAAAGACACCAAATGACTACTCCCACCGTATTATGATGTTCCCCAAGTTTTGAACTCAATCCGATATCGCTTGGCCCATGAAATTGTACAATTCAGGTTCGTACGAAGTTCGTTTTGAAATGGAGTGGTTAGGGTATTGCGTAGTTTTAGAGTTTGGATTTTACTTAAAACCAACCAAATGACTCCGCCCACTGTATTATGATGATCCCCATGTTTTCCAGTCAATCGGATATCGATTGATCCATGAAATTGGACAATTCAGGTTCGTACGAAGTTCGTTATGAAATGGAGTGATTGGTGTATTGCATAGTTGTACAGATTGGATTTCACTCAAAAGCCACCAAATGACTACTACCATCGTATTATGATGTTCCCCAAGTTTTGGACTCAATCCGATCTCGATTGGCCCATGAAATTGGACAATTCAGGTTCGTACGAAGTTTATTCTGAAATGGAGCGGTTTGTGTATTGCATAGTTTTTGCCATTGGATTCCACTCAAAAGTCACCAAATGACTCCTTCCATCGTATTATGATGTTCCCCAAGTTTTGGACTCAATCCAATATCGATTGGTCCATGAAATTGGACAATTCACGTTCGTACGAAGTTTGTTATGAAATTGAGTGGTTGGTGTATTGCATAGTTGTAGAGATTGGATTTCTCTCAAATCCCACCAAATGACTCCTCCCACTGTATTATGATGATCCTCAAGTTTTGGACTCAATCCGATATAGATTGGTCCAAGAAATTGGACAATTCAGGTTCGTACGAAGTTCGTTATGAAATGGAGTGATTGGTGTATTGCATAGTTGTAGAGATTGGATTTCACTCAAAAGCCACCAATTGACTCCTCCCACCGTATTATGTTGTTCCCCAAGTTTTGGACTCAATCCGATATCGATTGGTCCATGAAATTGGACAATTCAGGTTCGTACGACGTTCGTTCAGAAATGGAGTGGTTAGTGTATAGCGTAGTTTTAGCCATTGGATTTCACTCAAAAGTCACCAAATGACTCCTCCCATCATATTATGATGTTTCCCAAGTTTTCGACTCAATCCGATATCGATTGGTCCAGGAAATTGGACAACTCAGGTTCGTACGAAGTTCGTTATGAAATGGAGTGGTTAGTGTATTGCACAGTTTTAGCCATTCAATTTCACTCAAAAGTCACCAAATGACTCCTCCCATCGTATTATGATGTTCCCCAAGTTTTGGACTCAATCCGATCTCGATTGGTCCATGAAATTGGACAATTCAGGTTCGTACGAAGTTCGTTATGAAATGGAGTGATTGGTGTATTGCATAGTTGTAGAGATTGGATTTCACTCAAAAGCCACTAAATGACTCCTCCCACCGTATTATGATGTTCCCCAAGCTTTGGACTCAATCCAATCTCGATTGGTCCATGAAATTGGACAATTCAGGTTCGTACGAAGTTCGTTATGAAATGGAGTGATTGGTGTATTGCATAGTTGTAGAGATTGGATTTCACTCAAAAGCCACTAAATGACTCCTCCCACCGTATTATGATGTTCCCCAAGCTTTGGACTCAATCCGATATCGATTGGTCCACGAAATTGGACAATTCAGGTTCGTACGAAGTTCGTTGTGAAATGGAGTGGCTAGTGTATTGCGTAGTTTTAGCCATTGGATTTCACTCAAAAGTCACCAAATGACTCCTCCCATCGTATTATGATGTTCCCAAAGTTTTGGACTCAATCCGATATAGATTGGTCCTTGAAATTGAACAATTTAGGTTCGTACGAAGTTCATTATGAAATGGAGTGGTTGGTGTATTGCATAGTTGTAGAAATTGGATTTCACTCAAAACCCACCAAATGTCTCCACCCACCGTATTGTGAAGATTCCCAGGTTTTGGACTCAATTCGATATCGATTGGTCCCAAAAATTGGACAATTCAGGTTCGTATGAACTTCGTTTTGAAATGGAGTGGTTGGTCTATTGCATAGTTTTAGCCATTGGATTTCAGTCAAAAGACACCAAATGACTCCTCCCACCGTATTATGATGTTCCGCAAGGTTTGGACTCAATCCGATATCGATTAGTCCATGAAATTGGACAATTCAGGTCCGTATGAAGTTCGTTCTGAAATGGAGTGGTTGGAGTATTTCATAGTTTTAGCCATTGGATTTCACTCAAAAGACCCCAAATGACTCCTCCCACCATATTAGGACGTTCCCCAAGTTTCGGACTCAATCCGATATCGATTAGTCCATGAAATTGGACAATTCAGGTTTGTATGAAGTTCGTCCTGAAATGGAGTGATTGCTGTATTGCATCGTTGTAGAGATTGGATTTCACTCAAAACCCACCAAATGACTCCTCCCACCGTATTATGATGTTCCCCAAGGTTTGGAATCAATCCGATATCGATTGGTCCATGAAATTCTACAATTCAGGTTCGTACGAAGTTCATTATGAAATGGAATGGTTGGTGTATTGCATAGTTGTAGCGATTGGATTTCACTCAAAACGCACCAAATGACTCCTCCCACCGTATTATGATGTTCCCCAAGTTTTAGACTCAATCCGATATCGATTGGTCCATGAAATTGGACAATTCAGGTTCGTACGAAGTTCGTTATGAAATGAAGTGGTTATTGTATTGCGTCGTTGTAGAGATTGGATTTCACTAAAAACCCACCAAATGACTCCTCCCACCGTATTATAATGATCCCCAAGTTTTGGACTCAATCCGATGTCGATTGGTTCATGAAATTGGACAACTCAGGTTCGTACGAAGTTCGTTATGAAATGGAGTGGTTGGTGTATTGCATAGTTGTAGCGATTGGATTCACTCAAAACCCACCAAATGTCTCCTCCCACCGTATTATGATGTTCCCCAAGGTTTGGAATCAATCCGATATCGATTGGTCCATGAAATTCTACAATTCAGGTTCGTACGAAGTTCATTATGAAATGGAATGGTTGGTGTATTGCATAGTTGTAGCGATTGGATTTCACTCAAAACGCACCAAATGACTCCTCCCACCGTATTATGATGTTCCCCAAGTTTTAGACTCAATCCGATATCGATTGGTCCATGAAATTGGACAATTCAGGTTCGTACGAAGTTCGTTATGAAATGAAGTGGTTATTGTATTGCGTCGTTGTAGAGATTGGATTTCACTAAAAACCCACCAAATGACTCCTCCCACCGTATTATGATGTTCCCCAAGTGTTGGACTCAATCCGATATCGATTGGTCCGTGAAATTGGACAATTCAGGTTCGTACGAAGTTCATTCTGAAATGGAGTTGTTGGAGTATTGCATAGTTTTAGCCAGTCGATTGCACTCAAAAGACACCAAATGTCTCCTCCCACCGTATTATGATGTTCCCCAAGTTTTGAACTCAACCCGATATCGATTTGTCCATGACATTGGACAATTCAGGTTCGTATGAAGTTCATTCTGAAATAGAGTGGTTGGTGTATTGCATGGTTTTAGCCATTGGATTTCACTCAAAACATACCAAATGACTCCTCCCACCGTATTATGATGTTCCCCAGGTTTTAGACTCAATCCGATATCGATTGGTCCATGAACTTGGACAATTCAGGTTCGTACGAAGTTCTTTAGGAAATGGACTGGTTGTTGTATTGCATAGTTTTAGCCATAGGAGTTCACTCAAAAGACACCATATGACTCCTCCTGCCATTTTATGATGTTGCCCATGTTTTGGACTCAATCCGATATCGATTGGTCCATGAAATTGGACAATTCAGGTTCGGACGAAGTTCATTCTGAAATGGAGTAGTTGGTGTATTGCATAGTTTTAGCCATAGGATTTCACTCAAAAGACACCAAATGACTCCTCCTGTGATTTTATGATGTTCCCCATGTTTTGGACTCAACCCGATATCGATTGGTCCATGAAATTGGACAATTCGGGTTCGGACGAAGTTCATTCTGAAATGGAGTAGTTGGTGCATTGCATTGTTTTAGCCATAGAATTTCACTCAAAAGAAACCAGATGACTCCTCCCACCGTATTAGGTTGTTTCCCAAGTTTTGGACTCAATCCGATATCGATTAGTCCTTAAAATTGGACAATTCAGGTACGTACGAAATTCATTATGAAATGAAGTGGTTGGTGTATTGCATAGTTGTAGACACTGGATTTCACTCAAAACCCACCAAATGACTCCTCCCACCGTATTATGATGATATCCAAGTTTTGGACTCAATTCGATATCGATTGGTCTATGAAATTGGACAATTCTGGCTCGTACGAAGTTCGTTCTGAAATGGAGTAGTTAGTGTATTGCATAGTTTTAGCCATTTGATTTCACTCAAAAGCCACCAAATGACTCCTCCCATCATATTATGATGTTCCCCAAGTTTTGGACTCAATCCGGTGTCGATTGGTCCATGAAATTGGGCAATTCAGGTTCGTACGAAGTTCGTTCTGAAATGGAGTGGTTGGTGTATTGCATAGTTTTAGCCATAGGAATTCACTCAAAAGAAACCAAATGACTCCTCCCACCGTATTAGGATGTTCCCCAAGTTTTGGACTCAATCCGATATCGATTGGTCCATGAAATTGGACAATTCAAGTTCGTACGAAGCTCGTTATGAAATGGAGTGGTTCGTACGTTGCATAGTTGTAGAGATTCGATTTTACTCAAAACCCACCAAATGACTCCTCCCACCGTATTATGATGTTCCCCAAGTTTTGGACGCAATCCGATATCGATTGGTCCATGAAATTGGACAATTTAGGATCGTACGAAGTTCGTTATGAAAAGGAGTGGTTACTATGTTGCATAGTTTAAGCCGTTAGATTTCACTGAAATGTCACCAAATGAGTCCAACCATCATATTATGGTGGTCCCCAAGTTTTGGCTTCAATCCGATATCGATTGGTCCATGAAATTCGACAATTCAGGTTCGTACGAAGTTCGTTATGAAATGGAGTGGTTGGCGTATTGCATAGTTGTAGAGATTGGATTTCACTCAAAAGCCACCAAATGACTCCTCCCAACGTATTATGATGTTCCCTAAGTTTTGGGCTCAATCCGATATCGATTGGTCCATGAAATTGGACAATTCAGGTTCATATGAAGTTCGTTCTAAAATGGAGTGGTTAGTGTATTGCATAGTGTTAGCAATTGGATTTCACTCAAAAGTCACCAAATGACTCCTCCCACCATATTATGATGTTCCCTAAGTTTTGGACTCAATCAGATATCGATTGGTCCATGAAATTGGACAATTCAGGATCGTACGAAGTTCGTTATGAAATGGGGTGGTTATTGTATTGCATAGTTTAAGCCATTGGATTTCACTCAAATGTCACCAAATGACTCCAACCATCATATTATGATGTTCCCCAAGTTTTGACCACAATCCGATATCGATTGGTCCATGAAATTCGACAATTCAGGTTCGTACGAAGTTCTTTATGAAATGGAGTGGTTGGCGTATTGCACAGTTGTAGAGATTGGATTTCACTCAAAAGTCACCAAATGACTCCAACCATCATATTATGATGTTTCAAAACTTTTGGACTCAATCCGATATCGATTGGTCCATGAAATTGGACAATTCAGGTTCGTACGAAGTTCGTTATGAAATGGAGTGGTTAGTGTATTGCATAGTTGTAGAGATTGGATTTTACTCAAAACCCACCAAAATGACTCCACCCACCGTATTATGATGTTCCCCAAGTTTTGCACTCAATCCGATATCGATTGGTCCATGAAATTGGACAATTCAGGTTCGTATGAAGTTCGTTATGAAATGGAGTCCTTGGTGTATTGCACAGTTGTAGAGATTCGATTTCATTCAAAACCCGCCAAATGACTCCTCCCACCGTATTATGATGTTCCCCAAGTTTTGGACTCAATCCGATATCGATTGGTCCATGAAATTGGACAATTCAAGTTTGTACAAAGTTCGTTCTGAAATGGAGTGGTTAGTGTATTGCATAGTTTTAGCCATTGGATTTCACTCAAAAGGCACCAAATGACTCATCCCATCATATTATGATGTTCCCCAAGTTTCGGACTCAATCCGATATCGATTGGTCCATGAAATTGGACAATTTAGGTTTGTACGAAGTTCGTTCTAAAATGGAGTGGTTAGTGTATTGCATAGTTTTAGCCGTTGGATTTCACTCAAAAGTCACCAAATGACTCCTCCCATCATATGATGATGTTCCCCAAGTTTTGGACTCGATCCGATATCGATTGTTCCATGAAATTGGACAATTCAGGTTCTTACGAAGTTCGTTCTGAAATGGTGTGTTTAGTGTATTGCATAGTTTTAGCCATTGGATTTCACTCAAAAGTAACCAAATGACTCCTCCCATCAAATGATGATGTTCCCCAAGTTTTGGACTCAATCCGATATCGATTGGTCCATGAAATTGGACAATTCTGGTTCTTACGAAGTTCGTTATGAAATGGTGTGTTTAGTGTATTGCATAGTTTTAGCCATTGGATTCACTCAAAAGTCACCGAATTACTCCTCCCACGTATTATGATGTTCCCAAGTTTTGGACTCAATCCGATATCGAATTAGTCCATGAAATTGGACAATTCAGGTTCGTACGAAGTTCGTTCTGAAACGGGGTTGTTGGTGTATTGGATTGTTCTAAAGATTGGATTTCACTCAAAACCCACCAAATGACTCCTCCCACAATATTATGATGTTCCCCAAGTTTTGGACTCAATCCGATATCGATTGGTCCTTGAAATCGGGCAATTCAAGTTTGTACGAAGTTCGTTATGAAATGGAGTGGTTAGTGTATTGCATAGTTTTAGCCATTGGATTTCAGTCAAAAGACACCAAATGACTCCTCCCTCCGTATTATGATGTTCCCCAAGTTTTGGACTCAATCCGATATCGATTGGTCCATGAAATTGGACAATTCAGGTTTGTACGAAGTTCGTTCTGAAATGGAGTGGTTAGTGTATTGCATATATAGTTTTAGCCATTGGATTTCAGTCAAAAGAAAACAAATGACTCCTCCCTCCGTATTATGATGTTCCCCAAGTTTTGGACTCAATCCGATATCGATTGGTCCATGAAATTGGACAATTCAGGTTTGTACGAAGTTCGTTCTGAAATGGAGGGGTTAGTGTATTGCATAGTTTTAGCCATTGGATTTCACTCAAAAGTCACCAAATGACTCCTCCCATCATATTATGATGTTCCCCAAGTTTCGGACTCAATTCGATATCAATTGGTCCAGTGAAATTGGACAATTCAAGTTCGTACGAAGTTCGTTCTGAAATGGAGTGGTTAGTGTATTGCATAGTTTTAGCCATTGGATTTCACTCAAAAGTCACCAAATGACTCCTCCCATCATATGATGATGTTCCCCAAGTTTTAGACTCAGTCCGATATCGATTGGTCCAAGAAATTGGACAATTCAGGTTTGTACGAAGTTCGTTCTTAAATGGAGTGGTTAGTGTATTGCATAGTTTTATCCATTGGATTTCACTCAAAAGTCACCAACTGACTCCTCCCATCATATGATGATGTTCCCCAAGTTTTGGACTCAATCCGATATCGATTGGTCCATGAAATTGGACAATTCAGGTTCTTACAAAGTTCGTTATGAAATGGTGTGTTTAGTGTATTGCATAGTTTTAGCCATTGGATTTCACTCAAAAGACACCAAATGACTCCTCCCTCCGTATTATGATGTTCCCCAAGTTTTGGACTCAATCCGATATCGATTGGTCCATGAAATTGGACAATTCAAGTTTGTACAAAGTTCGTTCTAAAATGGAGTGGTAAGTGTATTGCATAGTTTTAGCCATTGGATTTCACTCAAAAGGCACCACATGACTCATCCCATCATATTATGATGTTCCCCAAGTTTCGGACCCAATCCGATATCGATTGGTCCATGAAATTGGACAATTCAGGTTTGTACGAAGTTCGTTCTTAAATGGAGTGGTTAGTTTATTGCATAGTTTTATCCATTGGATTTCACTCAAAAGTCACCAAATGACTCCTCCCATCATATGATGATGTTCCCCAAGTTTTGGACTCAATCCGATATCGATTGGTCCGTGAAATTGGACAATTTAGGTTCTTATGAAGTTGTTATGAAATGGTGTGTTTAGTGTATTGCATAGTTTTAGCCATTGGATTTCACTCAAAAGTCACCAATTGACTCCTCCCACCGTATTATGATGTTCCCCAAGTTTGGACTCAATCCGATATCGATTGGTCCATGAAATTGGACAATTCAGGTTCGTACGAAGTTCGTTCTGAAATGGAGTGGTTAGTGTATTGCATAGTTTTAGCCATTGGATTTCACTCAAAAGTCACCGAATGACTCCTCCCGCCGTATTATGATGTTCCCCAAGTTTTGGACTCAATCCGATATCGATTGGTCCATGAAATTGGACAATTCAGGTTCGTACGAAGTTCGTTCTGAAATGGAGTGGTTGGTGTCTCGCATAGTTTTAGCCATTGGATTTCACTCAAAACACCCCAAATGACTCCTCCCACCTTATTATGATATTCCCCAAGTTTTGGACTCAATCCGATATCGATTGGTCCATGAAATTGGACAATTCAGGTTTGTACGAAGTTCGTTCTGAAATGTAGTGGTTAGTGTATTGCATAGTTTTAGCCATTGGATTTCAGTCAAAAGACACCAAATGACTCCTCCCATCATATTATGTTGCTCCTCAAGTTCCGGACTCAATCCAATATCGATTGGTACACGAAATTGGACAATTCAGGTTCGTACGAAGTTCGTTCCGAAATGGAGTGGTTAGTGTATGCATATATAGTTTTAGCCATTGGATTTCAGTCAAAAGACAACAAATGACTCCTCTCTCCGTATTATGATGTTCCCCAAGTTTTGGACTCAATCCGATATCAATTGGTCCATGAAATTGGACAATTCAGGTTTGTACGAAGTTCGTTCTGAAATGGAG
>NC_034013.1:7227335-7229918 GCF_000346465.2 Prunus persica | reverse complement strand
TCTGAAATGGTGTAGTTCAGTGTATTGCATAGTTTAGTCATTGGATCTCAATCAAAAGTCACCAAATGACTCCTCCCATCGTATTATGTTGCTCATCAAGTTTGGGACTCAATCCAATATCGATTGGTGCAAGAAATTGGACAATTCAGGTTCGTACGAAGTTCGTTCTGAAATGGAGTGGTTAGTGTATTGCATAGTTTTAGCCATTGGATTTCACTCAAAAGTCACCAAATGACTCCTCCCACCGTATTATGATGTTCCCCAAATTTTGGACTCAATCCGATATCGATTGGTCCATGAAATTCGACAATTCAGGTTTTTAGGAAGTTCGTTATGAAATGGAGTGTTTAGTGTATTGCATAGTTTTAGCCATTGGATTTCACTCAAAAGTCACCAAATGACTCCTCCCATCATATTATGATGTTCCCTAAGTTTTGGACTCAATCAGATATCGATTGGTCCATGAAATTGGACAATTCAGGTTCGTATGAAGTTCGTTATGAAATGGAGTGCTTGGTGTATTGCACAGTTGTAGAGATTGGATTTCATTCAAAACCCGCCAAATGACTCCTCCCACCGCATTATGATGTTCCCCAAGTTTTGGACTCAATCCGATATCGATTGGTCCATGAAAATGGACAATTCAGGTTTGTACGAAGTTCGTTCTGAAATGGAGTGGTTAGTGTATTGCATAGTTTTAGCCATTGGATTTCACTCAAAAGTCACCGAATGACTCCTCCCGCCGTATTATGATGTTCCCCAAGTTTTGGACTCAATCCGATATCGATTGGTCCATGAAATTGGACAATTCAGGTTCGTACGAAGTTCGTTCTGAAATGGAGTGGTTGGTGTATTGCATAGTTTTAGCCATTGGATTTCACTCAAAACACCCCAAATGACTCCTCCCACCTTATTATGATATTCCCCAAGTTTTGGACTCAATCCGATATCGATTGGTCCATGAAATTGGACAATTCAGGTTTGTACGAAGTTCGTTCTGAAATGTAGTGGTTAGTGTATTGCATAGTTTTAGCCATTGGATTTCAGTCAAAAGACACCAAATGACTCCTCCCATCATATTATGTTGCTCTCAAGTTCCGGACTCAATCCAATATCGATTGGTACACGAAATTGGACAATTCAGGTTCGTACGAAGTTCGTTCCGAAATGGAGTGGTTAGTGTATTGCATATATAGTTTTAGCCATTGGATTTCAGTCAAAAGACAACAAATGACTCCTCTCTCCGTATTATGATGTTCCCCAAGTTTTGGACTCAATCCGATATCAATTGGTCCATGAAATTGGACAATTCAGGTTTGTACGAAGTTCGTTCTGAAATGGAGTGGTTAGTGTATTGCATAGTTTTAGCCATTGGATTTCACTCAAAAGTCACCGAATGACTCCTCCCGCCGTATTATGATGTTCCCCAAGTTTTGGACTCAATCCGATATCGATTGGTCCATGAAATTCGACAATTCAGGTTCTTACGAAGTTCGTTCTGAAATGGTGTGTTTAGTGTATTGCATAGTTTTAGCCATTGGATTTCACTCAAAAGTCACCAAATGACTCCTCCCATCATATTATGTTGCTCCTCAAGTTCCGGACTCAATCCAATATCGATTGGTACACGAAATTGGACAATTCAGGTTCATACGAAGTTCGTTCTGAAATGGAGTGGTTAGTGTATTGCATTGTTTTAGCCATTAGATTTCACTCAAAAGTCACCAAATGACTCCTCCCACCGTATTATGATGGACCCCAAATTTTGGACTCAATCCGATATCGATTGGTCCATGAAATTCGACAATTCATGTTCTTACGAAGTTCGTTCTGAAATGGTGTGTTTAGTGTATTGCATAGTTTTAGCCATTGGATTTCACTCAAAAGTCACCAAATGACTCCTCCCATCATATTATGATGTTCCCTAAGTTTTCGACTCAATCAGATATCGATTGGTGCATGAAATTGGACAATTCAGGTTCGTATGAAGTTCGTTATGAAATGGAGTGCTTGGTGTATTGCACAGTTGTAGAGATTCGATTTCATTCAAAACCCGCCAAATGACTCCTCCCACCGTATTATGATGTTCCCCAAGTTTTGGACTCAATCCGATATCGATTGGTCCATGAAAATGGACAATTCAGGTTTGTACGAAGTTCATTCTGAAATGGAGTGGTTAGTGTATTGCATAGTTTTAGCCATTGGATTTCACTCAAAAGTCACCGAATGACTCCTCCCGCCGTATTATGATGTTCCCCAAGTTTTGGACTCAATCCGATATCGATTGGTCCATGAAATTGGACAATTCAGGTTCGTACGAAGTTCGTTCTGAAATGGAGTGGTTGGTGTATTGCATAGTTTTAGCCATTGGATTTCACTCAAAACACCCCAAATGACTCCTCCCACCTTATTATGATATTCCCCAAGTTTTGGGACTCAATTCCGATATCGATTGGTCCATGAAATTGGACAATTCAGGTTTGTACGAATTTCGTTCTGAAATGTAGTGGTTAGTGTATTGCATAGTTTTAGCCATTGGATTTCAGTCAAAAGACCCCAAATGACTCCTCCCTCCGTATTATG
>NC_034013.1:7225613-7226289 GCF_000346465.2 Prunus persica | reverse complement strand
ACATTCAAGGTTGTACGAAGTTCGTTCTGAATGCAGGTGGTTAGTGTATTGCATAGTTTTAGCCGTTGGATTTCACTCAAAAGTCACCAAATGACTCCTCCCATCATATGATGATGTTCCCCAAGTTTTGGACTCAATCCGATATCGATTGGTCCATGAAATTGGACATTTCAGGTTCTTACGAAGTTCGTTCTGAAATGGTGTGTTTAGTGTGTTGCATAGTTTTAGCCACTGGATTTCACTCCAAAGTCACCAACTGACTCCTCCCATCATGTGATGATGTTCCCCAAGTTTTGGACTCAATCCGATATCGATTGGTCCATGAAATTGGACAATTTAGGTTCTTACGAAGTTCGTTATGAAATGGTATGTTTAGTGTATTGCATAGTTTTAGCCATTGGATTTCACTCAAAAGTCACCGAATGACTCCTCCCACCGTATTATGATGTTCCCCAAGTTTTGGACTCAATCCGATATCGATTGGTCCATGAAATTGGACAATTCAGGTTCGTACGAAGTTCGTTACGAAATGGAGTGGTTGGTGTATTGCATAGTTTAGCAGTTGGATTTCACTCAAAAGTCACCAAATGACTCCTCCCATCATATTATGATGTTCCCCAAGTTTCGGACCTCAATCCGATATCGATTGTCCATAAAATTGGACAATTCAAGTTCG
>NC_034013.1:7222882-7225433 GCF_000346465.2 Prunus persica | reverse complement strand
TGAAATGTAGTGGTTAGTGTATTGCATAGTTTAGCCATTGGATTTCAGTCAAAAGCCCCAAATGACTCCTCCCTCCGTATTATGATGTTCCCCAAGTTTTGGACTCAATCCGATATCGATTGGTCCATGAAATTGGACAATTCAGGTTTGTACGAAGTTCGTTCTGAAACGGAGTGGTTAGTGTATTGCATAGTTTTAGCCATTGGATTTCACTCAAAAGTCACCAAATGACTCCTCCCATCATATTATGATGTTCCCCAAGTTTCGGACTCAATCCGATATCGATTGGTCCATAAAATTGGACAATTCAAGTTCGTACGAAGTTCGTTATGAAATGGAGTGGTTAGTGTATTGTATAGTTTTAGCCATTGGATTTCACTCAAAAGGCACCAAATGACTCCTCCCATCATATTATGATGTTCCCCACGTTTCGGACTCAATCCGATATCGATTGGTCCATGAAATTGGACAATTCAGGTTGGTACGAAGTTGGTTCTGAAATGGAGTGGTTAGTGTATTGCATAGTTTTAGCCATTGGATTTCACTTAAAAGTCACCAAATGACTCCTCCCATCATATGATGATGTTCCCCAAGTTTTGGACTCAATCCGATATCGATTGGTCTATGAAATTGGACAATTCAGGTTTTTACGAAGTTTGTTCTGAAATGGTGTGTTTCGTGTATTGCATAGTTTTAGCCATTGGATTTCACTCCAAAGTCACCAAATGAATCCTCCCATCATGTGATGATGTTCCCCAAGTTTTGGACTCAATCCGATATCGATTGGTCCATAAAATTGGACAATTTAGGTTCTTACGAAGTTGTTATGAAATGGTGTGTTTAGTGTATTGCATAGTTTTAGCCATTGGATTTCACTCAAAACTCACCAAATGACTCCTCCCACCGTCTTATGATGTTCCCCAAGTTTTGGACTCAATCCGATATCGATTGGTCCATGAAATTGGACAATTCAGGTTCGTACGAAGTTCGTCCGAAATGGAGTGGTTGGTGTATTGCATAGTTTTA
The DNA here is from genome assembly GCF_000346465.2 of Prunus persica. Taxonomy (NCBI): domain Eukaryota; kingdom Viridiplantae; phylum Streptophyta; class Magnoliopsida; order Rosales; family Rosaceae; genus Prunus; species Prunus persica. The sequence goes on along the minus strand of NC_034013.1, from coordinate 7,224,407 downwards.
GCCATTGGATTCACCTCAAAATTCACCAAATGACTCCTCCCATCATATTATGATGTTCCCCAAGTTTCGGACTCAATCCGATATCGATTGGTCCATGAAATTGGACAATTCAGGTTTGTACGAAGTTCGTTCTGAAATGGAGTGGTTAGTGTATTGCATAGTTTTAGCCGTTGGATTTCACTCAAAAGTCACCAAATGACTCCTCCCATCATATGATGATGTTCCCCAAGTTTTGGACTCAATCCGATATCGATTGGTCCATGAAATTGGACAATTCAGGTTCTTACGAAGTTCGTTCTGAAATGGTGTGTTTCGTGTATTGCATAGTTTTAGCCATTGGATTTCACTCCAAAGTCACCAAATGAATCCTCCCATCATGTGATGATGTTCCCCAAGTTTTGGACCCAATCCGATATCGATTGGTCCATGAAATTGGACAATTTAGGTTCTTACGAAGTTGTTATGAAATGGTGTGTTTAGTGTATTGCATAGTTTTAGCCATTGGATTTCACTCAAAAGTCACCAAATGACTCCTCCCACCGTATTATGATGTTCCCCAAGTTTTGGACTCAATCCGATATCGATTGGTCCATGAAATTGGACAATTCAGGTTTGTACGAATTTCGTTCTGAAATGGAGTGGTTAGTGTATTGCATAGTTTTAGCCATTGGATTTCACTCAAAAGACCCCAAATGACTCCTCCCTCCGTATTATGATGTTCCCCAAGTTTTGGACTCAATCCGATATCGATTGGTCCATGAAATTGGACAATTCAAGTTTGTACAAAGTTCGTTCTTAAATGGAGTGGTAAGTGTATTGCATAGTTTTAGCCATTGGATTTCACTCAAAAGGCACCACATGACTCATCCCATCATATTATGATGTTCCCCAAGTTTCGGACCCAATCCGATATCGATTGGTCCATGAAATTGGACAATTCAAGTTTGTACAAAGTTCGTTCTTAAATGGAGTGGTAAGTGTATTGCATAGTTTTAGCCATTGGATTTCACTCAAAAGGCACCACATGACTCATCCCATCATATTATGATGTTCCCCAAGTTTCGGACCCAATCCGATATCGATTGGTCCATGAAATTGGACAATTCAGGTTTGTACGAAGTTCGTTCTTAAATGGAGTGGTTAGTGTATTGCATAGTTTTATCCATTGGATTTCACTCAAAAGTCACCAAATGACTCCTCCCATCATATGATGATGTTCCCCAAGTTTTGGACTCAATCCGATATCGATTGGTCCATGAAATTGGACAATTCACGTTCGTACGAAGTTCGTTCCGAAATGGAGTGGTTGGTGTATTGCATAGTTTTAGCCATTGGATTCACTCAAAAGTCACCAAATGACTCCTCCCATCATATTATGATGTTCCCCAAGTTTTGGACTCAATCCGATATCGATTGGTCCATGAAAATGGACAATTCAGTTTGTACGAAGTTCGTTCTGAAATGGAGTGGTTAGTGTATTGCATAGTTTTAGCCATTGGATTTCACTCAAAAGTCACCAAATGAC
>NC_034013.1:7221384-7222782 GCF_000346465.2 Prunus persica | reverse complement strand
GTTCTTATGAAGTTGTTATGAAATGGTGTGTTTAGTGTATTGCATAGTTTTAGCCATTGGATTTCACTCAAAGTCACCAAATGACTCCTCCCACCGTATTATGATGTTCCCCAAGTTTTGGACTCAATCCGATATCGATTGGTCCATGAAATTGGACAATTCAGGTTCGTACGAAGTTCGTTCCGAAATGGAGTGGTTAGTGTATTGCATATATAGTTTTAGCCATTGGATTTCAGTCAAAAGACAACAAATGACTCCTCTCTCCGTATTATGATGTTCCCCAAGTTTTGGACTCAATCCGATATCGATTGGTCCTTGAAATTGGACAATTCAGGTTTGTACGAAGTTCGTTCTGAAATGGAGTGGTTAGTGTATTGCATAGTTTTAGCCATTGGATTTCACTCAAAAGTCACCGAATGACTCCTCCCGCCGTATTATGATGTTCCCCAAGTTTTGGACTCAATCCGATATCGATTGGTCCATGAAATTGGACAATTCAGGTTCGTACGAAGTTCGTTCTGAAATGGAGTGGTTGGTGTATTGCATAGTTTTAGCCATTGGATTTCACTCAAAACACCCCAAATGACTCCTCCCACCTTATTATGATATTCCCCAAGTTTTGGACTCAATCCGATATCGATTGGTCCATGAAATTGGACAATTCAGTTTGTACGAAGTTCGTTCTGAAATATAGTGGTTTAGTGTATTGCATAGTTTTAGCCATTGGATTTCAGTCAAAAGACACCAAATGACTCCTCCCATCATATTATGTTGCTCTCAAGTTCCGGACTCAATCCAATATCGATTGGTACACGAAATTGGACAATTCAGGTTCGTACGAAGTTCGTTCCGAAATGGAGTGGTTAGTGTATTGCATATATAGTTTTAGCCATTGGATTTCAGTCAAAAGACAACAAATGACTCCTCTCTCCGTATTATGATGTTCCCCAAGTTTTGGACTCAATCCGATATCGATTGGTCCATGAAATTGGACAATTCAGGTTTGTACGAAGTTCGTTCTCAAATGGAGTGGTTAGTGTATTGCATAGTTTTAGCCATTGGATTTCACTCAAAAGTCACCGAATGACTCCTCCCGCCGTATTATGATGTTCCCCAAGTTTTGGACTCAATCCGATATCGATTGGTCCATGAAATTGGACAATTCAGGTTCGTACGAAGTTCGTTCTGAAATGGAGTGGTTGGTGTATTGCATAGTTTTAGCCATTGGATTTCACTCAAAACACCCCAAATGACTCCTCCCACCTTATTATGATATTCCCCAAGTTTTGGACTCAATCCGATATCGATTGGTCCATGAAATTGGACAATTCAGGTTCGTACGAAGTTCGTTCCGAAATGGAGTGGTTGGTGTATTGCATAGTTTTAGCCATTGGATTC
>NC_034013.1:7219603-7220905 GCF_000346465.2 Prunus persica | reverse complement strand
ATAGTTTTAGCCATTGGATTTCAGTCAAAAGACAACAAATGACTCCTCTCTCCGTATTATGATGTTCCCCAAGTTTTGGACTCAATCCGATATCGATTGGTCCTTGAAATTGGACAATTCAGGTTTGTACGAAGTTCGTTCTGAAATGGAGTGGTTAGTGTATTGCATAGTTTTAGCCATTGGATTTCACTCAAAAGTCACCGAATGACTCCTCCCGCCGTATTATGATGTTCCCCAAGTTTTGGACTCAATCCGATATCGATTGGTCCATGAAAATGGACAAATCAGGGTCGTACGAAGTTCGTTGTGAAATGGAGTGGTTGGTGTATTGCATAGTTTTAGGCCATGGATTTCACTCAAAACACCCCAAATGACTCCTCCCACCTTATTATGATATTCCCCAAGTTTTGGACTCAATCCGATATCGATTGGTCCATGAAATTGGACAATTCAGGTTTGTACGAAGTTCGTTCTGAAATGTAGTGGTTAGTGTATTGCATAGTTTTAGCCATTGGATTTGAGTCAAAAGCCACCAAATGACTCCTCCCATCATATTATGTTGCTCCTCAAGTTCCGGACTCAATCCAATATCGATTGGTACACGAAATTGGACAATTCAGGTTCATACGAAGTTCGTTCTGAAATGGAGTGGTTAGTGTATTGCATTGTTTTAGCCATTGGATTTCACTCAAAAGTCACCAAATGACTCCTCCCACCGTATTATGATGTTCCCCAAATTTTGGACTCAATCCGATATCGATTGGTCCATGAAATTCGACAATTCAGGTTCTTACGAAGTTCGTTCTGAAATGGTGTGTTTAGTGTATTGCATAGTTTTAGCCATTGGATTTCACTCAAAAGTCACCAAATGACTCCTCCCATCATATTATGATGTTCCCTAAGTTTTCGACTCAATCAAATATCGATTGGTGCATGAAATTGGACAATTCAGGTTCGTATGAAGTTCGTTATGAAATGGAGTGCTTGGTGTATTGCACAGTTGTAGAGATTCGATTTCATTCAAAACCCGCCAAATGACTCCTCCCACCGTATTATGATGTTCCCCAAGTTTTGGACTCAATCCGATATCGATTGGTCCATGAAATTCGACAATTCAGGTTTGTACGAAGTTCGTTCTGAAATGGAGTGGTTAGTGTATTGCATAGTTTTAGCCATTGGATTTCACTCAAAAGTCACCGAATGACTCCTCCCGCCGTATTATGATGTTCCCCAAGTTTTGGACTCAATCCGATATCGATTGGTCCATGAAATTGGACAATTCAGGTTCGTACGAAGTTCGTT
>NC_034013.1:7218975-7219503 GCF_000346465.2 Prunus persica | reverse complement strand
CCCAGTTTTGGACTCAATCCGATATCGATTGGTCCATGAAATTGGACAATTCAGGTTCGTACGAAGTTCGTTCCGAAATGGAGTGGTTGGTGTATTGCATAGTTTTAGCCATTGGATTCACTCAAAATTCACCAAATGACTCCTCCCATCATATTATGATGTTCCCCAAGTTTCGGACTCAATCCGATATCGATTGGTCCATGAAATTGGACAATTCAGGTTTGTACGAAGTTCGTTCTGAAATGGAGTGGTTAGTGTATTGCATAGTTTTAGCCGTTGGATTTCACTCAAAAGTCACCAAATGACTCCTCCCATCATATCATGATGTTCCCCAAGTTTTGGACTCAATCCGATATCGATTGGTCCATGAAATTGGACAATTCAGGTTCTTACGAAGTTCGTTCTGAAATGGTGTGTTTAGTGTATTGCATAGTTTTAGCCATTGGATTTTCACTCCAAAGTCACCAAATGACTCCTCCCATCAGGTGATGATGTTCCCCCAAGTTTTGGACTCAATCCGATATCGAT
>NC_034013.1:7143500-7218749 GCF_000346465.2 Prunus persica | reverse complement strand
TGTATTGCATAGTTTAGCCATTGGATTCACTCAAAGTCACCCAAATGACTCCTCCCATCATATTATGATGTTCCCCAAGTTCGGACTCAATCCCGATATCGATTGGTCCATGAAATTGGACAATTCAGGTTTGTACGAAGTTCGTTCTGAAATGCAGTGGTTAGTGTATTGCATAGTTTTAGCCGTTGGATTTCACTCAAAAGTCACCAAATGACTCCTCCCATCATATGATGATGTTCCCCAAGTTTTGGACTCAATCCGATATCGATTGGTCCATGAAATTGGACATTTCAGGTTCTTACGAAGTTCGTTCTGAAATGGTGTGTTTAGTGTGTTGCATAGTTTTAGCCATTGGATTTCACTCCAAAGTCACCAACTGACTCCTCCCATCATGTGATGATGTTCCCCAAGTTTTGGACTCAATCCGATATCGATTGGTCCATGAAATTGGACAATTTAGGTTCTTACGAAGTTCGTTATGAAATGGTATGTTTAGTGTATTGCATAGTTTTAGCCATTGGATTTCACTCAAAAGTCACCGAATGACTCCTCCCACCGTATTATGATGTTCCCCAAGTTTTGGACTCAATCCGATATCGATTGGTCCATGAAATTGGACAATTCAGGTTCGTACGAAGTTCGTTCCGAAATGGAGTGGTTGGTGTATTGCATAGTTTTAGCAGTTGGATTTCACTCAAAAGTCACCAAATGACTCCTCCCATCATATTATGATGTTCCCCAAGTTTCGGACTCAATCCGATATCGATTGGTCCATAAAATTGGACAATTCAAGTTCGTACGAAGTTCATTATGAAATGGAGTGGTTAGTGTATTGTATAGTTTTAGCCATTGGATTTCACTCAAAAGGCACCAAATGACTCCTCCCATCATATTATGATGTTCCCCACGTTTCGGACTCAATCCGATATCGATTGGTCCATGAAATTGGACAATTCAGGTTTGTACGAAGTTCGTTCTGAAATGGAGTGGTTAGTGTATTGCATAGTTTTAGCCATTGGATTTCACTCAAAAGTCACCAAATGACTCCTCCCATCATATGATGATGTTCCCCAAGTTTTGGACTCAATCCGATATCGATTGGTCCATGAAATTGGACAATTCAGGTTCTTACGAAGTTCGTTCTGAAATGGTGTGTTTAGTGTATTGCATAGTTTTAGCCATTGGATTTCACTCCAAAGTCAACAAATGACTCCTCCCATCATGTGATGATGTTCCCCAAGTTTTGGACTCAATCCGATATCGATTGGTCCATGAAATTGGACAATTTAGGTTCTTACGAAGTTGTTATGAAATGGTGTGTTTAGTGTATTGCATAGTTTTAGCCATTGGATTTCACTCAAAAGTCACCGAATGACTCCTCCCACCGTATTATGATGTTCCCCAAGTTTTGAACTCAATCCGATATCGATTGGTCCATGAAATTGGACAATTCAGGTTCGTACGAAGTTCGTTCCGAAATGGAGTGGTTGGTGTATTGCACAGTTTTAGCCATTGGATTCACTCAAAAGTCACCAAATGACTCCTCCCATCATATTATGATGTTCCCCAAGTTTCGGACTCAATCCGATATCGATTGGTCCATGAAATTGGACAATTCAGGTTTGTACGAAGTTCGTTCTGAAATGCAGTGGTTAGTGTATTGCATAGTTTTAGCCGTTGGATTTCACTCAAAAGTCACCAAATGACTCCTCCCATCATATGATGATGTTCCCCAAGTTTTGGACTCAATCCGATATCGATTGGTCCATGAAATTGGACATTTCAGGTTCTTACGAAGTTCGTTCTGAAATGGTGTGTTTAGTGTGTTGCATAGTTTTAGCCATTGGATTTCACTCCAAAGTCACCAACTGACTCCTCCCATCATGTGATGATGTTCCCCAAGTTTTGGACTCAATCCGATATGATTGGTCCATAAATGGACAATTTAGGTTCTACGAAGTTCGTTAGAAAGGGGTGTTTGTGTATAGCATAGTTTTAGCCATTGGATTTCACTCAAAAGTCACGAAATGACTCCTCCCCACCGTATTATGATGTTCCCCAAGTTTTGGACTCAATCCGATATCGATTGGTCCATGAAATTGGACAATTCAGGTTCGTACGAAGTTCGTTCCGAAATGGAGTGGTTGGTGTATTGCATAGTTTTAGCAGTTGGATTTCACTCAAAAGTCACAAAATGACACCTCCCATCATATTATGATGTTCCCCAAGTTTTGGACTCAATCCGATATCGATTGGTCCATGAAATTGGACAGTTCAGGTTCGTACGAAGTTCGTTATGAAATGGAGTGGTTAGTGTATTGCATAGTTTTAGCCATTGGATTTCACTCAAAACTCACCAAATGACTCCTCCCATCATATTATCTTGTTCCACAAGTTTTGGACTCGATCAGATATCGATGGGTCCATGAAATTGGACAATTCAGGTTCGTATGAAGTTCGTTATGAAATGGAGTGGTTGGTGTATTGCATAGTTGTAGAGGTTGGATTTCACTCAAAACCTGCCAAATGACTCCACCCATTGTATTATGATGTTCCCCAAGTTTTGGACTCAATCCGATATCGATTGGTCCATGAAATTGGACAATTCAGGTTCGTATGAAGTTCGTTATGAAATGAGTGGTTAGTGTATTGCATAGTTTTAGCCATTGGATTTCACTCAAAAGTCACCAAATGACTCCTCCCACCATATTATCTTGTTCCACAGGTTTTGGACTCAATCCGATATCGATTGGTCCATGAAATTGGACAATTCTGGTTCGTACGAAGTTCGTTATGAAATGGAGTGGTTGGAGTATTGCACAGTTTTAGCCATTGGATTTCAGTCAAAAGCCACCAAATGACTCCTCCCATCATATTATGATGTTCCCCATATTTTGGACTCAATCCAATGTCGATTGGTCCATAAAATTGGACAATTCAGGTTCGTACGAAGTTCGTTATGAAATGGAGTGGTTTGTGTATTGCATAGTTGTAGAGATTGGATTTCTCTCAAAAGCCACCAAATGACTCCTCCCACAGTGTTATGATATTCCCCAAGTTGTGGACTCAATCCGATATCGATTGGTCCATGAAATTGGACAGTTCAGGTTCGTACAAAATTCGTTATGAAATGGAGTGGTTAGTGTATTGCATAGTTTTAGCCATTGGATTTCACTCAAAAGTCACCAAATGACTCCTCCCGTCATATTATCTTGTTCCACAAGTTTTGGACTCAATCAGATTTCGATGGGTCCATGAAATTGGACAATTCAGGTTCATACGAAGTTCGTTATGAAATGGAGTGGTTGGTGTATTGCATAGTTGTAGAGGTTGGATTTCACTCAGAACCTGCCAAATGACTCCACCCATTGTATTATGATGTTCCCCAAGTTTTGGACTCAATCCGATATCGATTGGTCCATGAAATTGGACAATTCAGGTTCGTACGAAGTTCGTTATGAAATGAGTGGTTAGTGTATTGCATAGTTTTAGCCTTTGGATTTCACTCAAAAGTCACCAAATGACTCCTCCCACCATATTATCTTGTTCCACAAGTTTTGGACTCAATCCGAATACGATTTCACAGGACCCGATCCAAATTCCGCTTTGGAATCCGAGTCAGACCCTGTGCATGTCCGACACCTGGCAAATGTCGTGCACAAAAGACCTATTTGCCCTTCTATACAAAACACGATAAAATAACAAGGTTGACTTCTACCGAAAAACCGGCAGAGTTTCCCTTGTAACTGGCTCAATACCAAAACATTCACACCTGCCAAACAAGTATACATATATACAACCAACTGCCAGCATATGTATATATACATTCCAAGAGATCAAAACTCAGTCTAGGGCAAAATATCAGAGCGACTTCTAAGAATTTACAAAAGAGTGAATCTTTGTACAAAATACAAATCCTACATCAAAGAAAGGCACGGAAGATGGGAAGTGGCCCGGTGGTGGATTCCTGTGCACGTCTACTGCCTGGGGGCGCAAAACAACAAGAAGGGTGAGTGGACCCAAAAACAAAGTTTAGAAAATACTATATGAACATACTAACCCCACTGTAAAAACAGTTATACAAACTAGCTTATTTTCTTTATTTCTGAAATCAATGCATGTATATAACTCTACATTTGAAAACAGTTGAAAACTATCACTTAGGTGTACCCCTATTTCCGTCAAATCCTTATATCCGTCAATTCCTTGCATCACCATGGGTGACACATACTCGCATGTCTCAGTGACACGAAGTCAGTCCGAGCCGCAACTCGCAGGATTCAGGGGACCGTAGTCCACCTTTATCCGCATTACTTGCTCCACACGAGTTCGAGTACCAAGGATCTCGTGGGGCAACTGTCAAGCATGCTGACTAAACCGAAGGCAACAAATATAAATCGAAGGCAACATTTAATAACTGGGTACAAAGTGATTTAAGAAAATATAAAGTTTCTGAAGGAAATCTGTTGAATAATTAACTTTCTGTAACCTTTAAAATTCTGCTGCCATTTATCTGATAATAAATAAGAATATCTGTTCCTATATTCTTTAAAGGAAATGTCACTCGGCAGCATGCAACATAAAATATTTAACAGAATAAAACAGCTGATAACTGAAACTGAACTGCTTAAATTCATTTATGAAAACAAAGAGTCCACTCACTGATAGTCCGAACTCGCTGGACCTCTTGAAGGTCCCTCCTGCGGGTCAACTGGTGCCCGGGTGCCTGATTCAATGACCATAATATTCTATTAATACAATATAGTATTAAATTAAAAACCCTACCCCCGGCTCCTAAAAGGACGTGCGTCAATTTAAAGTGATCCCTATGCCCATAACAGCTTTCCTTCCACGTGGAATCGTTTAGCGGTATCTTGGGACTCAAAAGCGCTAAAGCCCAAAAAGTCAATCCGGAACCCCACGGGTACAATATGATCCGGATGCCGCTAGAAGGTCCAATATATTTAGGACACATGTCCCGAGGGTATTGGTGTCAATCGGACGGTCGGATTAATCACGATCGTGTAATCGCATAAGTTCTAAACCCTAGCCCTAGGGTTCGCGATTTCGGAGTATCCGGGACTCCGATTCGCAATCCGTCGACTCCTACACGATCCTGAAATCATGTAGACTGACATATCCAAAATTCAGTGTGATCCAACGATTTGACGACACTGCACCCAAGGATCACGCGATATGAAAAATCCGTTCGGGGCTCAAACGAACTCCGAATCGAGATCCGCGAAATCCTACGCGCTCGTGACGACACGAGGGTCACAAAACTGTACAAAATTACTTCACCACCCTCGCCCACGCGCCCCAGCACGCGCGGGCAGATTTGGGTGTCTTAAGCGATTTCGGGTGGTCGAAAAATCTCGGAACCAGGACTCCAAACTCCTATCCTAGGTAAAACACCCCATTTGGAGTCACTTTTGTTCTTGGAACTACCCCAAAAACTGACCGGAAGTGGCCAAACACGGAGGCCGAAAGTCGCCCGAATTTCAATTTACAAACTGAGCTAGCTACGGTCAAAATCGATGCAAACCTACCCAACCATCAGCTAGAGCATGAAAAATAGCTAGAAAACCATACCTTACTCGACAAATTTGGAAGAGAATTGAAGGAGAACGAGCGGTTGGAAGATTTGACAAAACCGACTCGTTTTTTCACCGTTTCCGGCGGCTGACGGCAGCGGCTGGCAACGGGCTGGGCTGGGTGTGGTGGCGGCGCGACGCCGGTCGTTTTGGCTCCGGTCTTGCTGCTTGGAATGGCCGGTGGTGGCGGCTCTAACAAGTGGAGGGCGACGGGAGGGAGAGAAAGAAAACAGAGAGGGAGGAGGGCTCGGGGAGAGAGAAAGAGAGAGAGAGAGGTGAGGTTATATAAAAATTCTGATTTTCCAATTTATCATTTTGCCCCTGGTGATATTTTAATCGTATTTTCTTTGTTAAAACTCCGATTTGAGCTCACTTCGTGTCTATGAACTCGTGTCGTCGTGCTCTACGCAACGGTGCATGTGGAATTGTCAAATTCCTTTTCGGTCAAAAAGTCAACTTTGAGTTCATAATTTAGTCAAACGGCAAAATTGTCTTTCCGCATAATAAATTACTCATTAAATATGAATTTTAGGTTTGGGTCATTACAACCTACCCCCCTTATACAAATTTCGTCCTCGAAATATACGCACCTGTCAATCGAAGAGGTGAATCCGATATCGTTTGGTCGATGAAATTGGACAATTCAGGTTCGTACGAAGTTCGTTATGAAATGGAGTGGTTGGTGTCTTGCATAGTTGTAGAGATTGGATTTCAGTCAAAAGACACCAAATGACTCCTCCCACCGTATTATCTTGTTCCCCAAGTTTTGAACTCAATCCGACATCGATTGGTCCATGAAATTGGACAATTCAAGTTCCAACGAAGTTCTTTCCGAAATGGAGTGGTTGGTGTATTGCATAGTTTTAGAGATTGGATTTCACTCAAAACCCACCAAGTGATTCCTCCCACTGTAGTATGATGTTCCCCAAGTTTTGGACTCAATCCGATATCGATTGGTTCATGAAATTGGACAATTCAGCTTCGTACGAAGTTCGCCCTCAAATGGAGTGGTTGGTGTATTGCATAGTTGTAGAGATTGGATTTCAATCAAAACCCACCAATTGACTCCTCCCACCGTATTATCATGTTCCCCAGGGTTTGGTTTCTATCCGATATCGATTGGTCCATGAAATTGGACAATTCAGGTTCGTACGAAGTTCGTTCTGAAATGAAGTGTTTAGTGTATTGCATAGTTTTAGCCATTGGATTTCACCCAAAAGTCACCAAATGACTCCAACCATCATATTATGTTGTTCCCTAATTTTTGGACTCAATCCGATATCGATTGGTCCGTGAAATTGGACAATTCAGGTTCGTACGTAGTTCGTCATGAAATGGAGTGGTTGGTGTATTGCATCGTTGTAGAGATTGGATTTCACTCAAAACCCTCCAAATGACTCCTCCCACCGTATTCTGATATTCCCCAAGTTTTGGACTCAATCCGATATCGATTGGTCCATGAAATTGGACACTTCAGGTTCGTAGGAAGTTCGTTCTGAAATGGCGTGTTTAGTGTATTGCATAGTTTTAGCCATTGGATTTCACTCAAAAGTGATCAAATGACTCCTGCCATCGTATTATGATGTTCCCCAAGTTTTGGACTCAATCCGATATTGATTGGTCCATGAAATTGGACAATTCAGGTTCGTACGAAGTTCGTTCTGAAATAGAGTGGTTGGTGTACTGCATAGTTTTTGCCATTGGATTTCACTCAAAAGTCACCAAATGACTCCTCCCATCGTATTATGATGTTCCCCAAGTTTTGGACTCAATCCGATATCGATTGGTCCATGAAATTGGACAATTCAGGTTCGCACGAAGTTCGTTATGAAATAGGGTGGTTGGTGTATTGCATAGTTGGAGAGATTGGAATTCACTCAAAACTCACGAAATGACTCATCCCACCGTATTATGATGATCCCCAAGTTTTGGACTAAATCCGATATCGATTGCTCCAACAAATTGGACAGCACAGGTTCGTACGAAGTTCGTTATCAAATGGAGTGGTTGGTGTATTACATACTTTTTTCCCATTGGATTTCACTCAAAAGCCACCAAATGACTCCACCCACCATAGTAGGATGCTCCCCACGTTTTGGACTCAATCCGATATCGATTGGTCCATGAAATTGGACAATTCAAGTTCGAACGATGTTTGTTTTGAAATGGAGTGGTTGCTGTATTGCATAGTTTTAGCCATTGGATTTCGCTCAAAAGACACCAAATGACGCCTCCAACCGTATTAGGACGTTCCCAAAGTTTTGGAGTCAATCCGATATCGATTGGTGCATGAAATTGGACAATCCGATATCGATTGGTCCATGAAATTGAGTGGTTAGTGTATTGCATAGTTTTAGCAACTGTATTTCACTCAAAAGGAACCAAATGACTCCTCCCATCATATTATGATGTTCCCTAAGTTTCGGACACAATCCGATATCGATTGGTCCATGAAATTGGACAATTCAGGTTCGTACGAAGTTCGTTATGAAATGGAGTGGTTGGTGTATTGCATAGTTTTAGCCATTGGATTTCAGTCAAAAGACCCCAAATGACTCCTCCCACCGTATTAGGACGTTCGCCAGGTTTTGGAGTCAATCCGATATCAATTGGTCCATGAAATTGGACAATTCAGGTTCGTCCGAAGTTCGTTATGAAATGGAGTGGTTGGTGTATTGCATAGTTTTAGCCATTGGATTTCAGTCAAAAGACCCCAAATGACTCCTCCCATCGAATTATGTTGTTTCCCAAGTTTTTGACTCAATCCGATATCGATTGGTCCATGAAATTGGACAATTCAGGTTCGTACGAAGTTCTTTCTGAAATGGAGCGGTTGGTGTATTGCATAGTTTTACTGATTGGATTTCACTCAAAACCCACCAAATGACTCCTCCCACCGTATTATGATGTTTCCCAAGTTTTGGACTTAGTTCGATATCGATTGGTCCATGAAATTGGACAGTTCAGGTTCGTACGAAGTTCTTTCTGAAATGGAGTGGTTGGTTTATTGCATAGTTTTAGCCACTGGATTTCAGTCAAAAGACACCAAATGACTCCGCCCACCGTATTATGACATTCCCCAAGGTTTGGACTCAATCCGATATCGATTGGTCCATGAAATTGGACAATTCAGGTTCGTACGAAGTTCGTTATGAAATGGAGTGGTTGGTGTATTGCATAGTTTTAGCCATTGGATTTCAGTCAAAAGACACCAAATGACTCCTCCCACTGTATTATGACATTCCCCAAGGTTTGGACTCAATCGGATATCGATTGGTCCATGAAATTGGACAATTCAGGTTCGTACGAAGTTCGTTCTTAATGGAGTGGTTGGTGTGTTCGGCCACTTCCGGCCACTTTTTAGGGTAGGTCCAAGAACAAAAGTGGCTCCAAATATGGTGTTTTACCTAGGGTAGGAGTTTGGAGCCGTGATTTGAAGTTTTTCCGGCGAGCCGAAATCGCTTTAGACACCCATCGCTGCCGGCGCGTGCTGGGGCGCGTGGGTGAGGGTAGTGCAGTGGCACTGTGTCTTGTTGCGATCCTTATGTTATCACGAGCGCATAGGATTTCGCGGATCTCAATTTGGATTCCGTTTGAGCCCCGAATAGATTTTCCATATTGTGCGATTTTCGGGTTCAATATTGCCGAACCGTTGGATCGCGCTCAATTTCGGATATGTTGTTCCATATAATTTCAGAATCGTGTAGGATTCGACGGATCGTGAATCGGAGTCCCGGATACTCCGAAATCGCGAACCCTGAGGCTAGGGTTTGGAAATTTTATGATTTCACGATCGTTCTCAATCCGATCGTCAGTTTCAGACAAACTTGCAGGATATGGTTCCTTAAACGTGAGGAACTTAAAGGAACTCTCAGATTGGTCATTGGAGGTCGTGGACCCCACGGGGTTCCGCCTCGACCAAGGTGGAAGTTTATCGCTTAATGAAGTCTTGAGTCTTTTCAGACGATTGTAAATACCTGAAATACCTAAGTGGGCAGGAAAATGACTTTAAAGTTAGTGCACGCACTTCTAGAAGTCGGGGGTCAGAGTTTTACTTAAAAAGTTACCGAGCAGTTTTATTAATCAAACATGCATGATGGTTTACCCAGGCACCCGGGACCAGACAGGCCCGCAAGAGAGACCGTCAGGAGGTCTAGCGAGCTCGGACCAGGAGTGAGTGGACTTTCTTTCATAAAAGATTTTATATAAATGAGTTATATAAATGCTTTATATAAATGAGTTTACATAAATGATTTTATATTGATTTTATATAAATAAGTTTTTATAAATGAGTTTATATGAGTAAATTTCATTATTTGATTTTGAATAAGTTTTACCAAATGTTTTCCGAGCATGATTTGTGCCGTCAAATATCTTTATTTCTATGCTGCTTAGTTGAACATGGTAGAAAGTGACAGAAAGCAGAGTTGAGATTTATATCAGAGAAAATAGCAGCTTAGTTTCAGACTTGCCAAATACAGTGATTTATCAGATTTTTCTAAAATATTTATTTTTAACCACCGTGTGTACCCAGTTATGGTGATTACCCTCAGATGGACCGATGTCTACGGACATCCAGTCTATTTACAGCTCTGTCAGTGCACTTGACATTGCCTCACGAGTTTCGGGGACGCTCGGACCGTGAGTGCCAGGATTTGTGGCTCGGCAGACTTGGTGTCCCGAGACCTGCCAAGATTTGCGGCTCGGCAGACTTGGTGTCCCGAGACCTGCCAGGATTTGTGGCTCGGCTGACTTCGTGTCCCCGAGACCTGCCAGGATTGCGAATCAGGCTGACTACGGTCCCCTGAATCCTGCCAGAGCAGCTCGAGTTGACTTTGTGTCACCGAGACCTGCCAGCGGATCAGGCTAACTATAGTCCCCTGTATCCTGCCAGGATTTGCTGCTCGGATAGACTGTGTGTCGCCGAGACCTGCCAGGGAAATTGACGGAATTACAGGGGTACATCCGAGTGGTAGTTTTGATTAATTGCAGTGCTTTAATTCAAGTTTTGAGTACATTGCTTTATTGCAGGTTTGATTTCAGCACTTTTATCCAAATTGGATTTCAATGCTTTCATGCAAGTTTTATTGCTCTTGAAAGCGATTGCATATATTTCTATAAATATGTAACTGCGTTGACTTTCATATGTTTCCAAGATAGTTTAGATATTCAGTTTTACTCAACTGTAGTTGATTTCATTGTTTTTATGCGAGAAGTATCGAGTTCGAATATGATTTACATATAATGCCTTGAGTTTAGTATGCTTTAAATGCAGAATACGTGTTTGAATTTATTTCCTTATTTTTACATCGGGGGTTAGTATATTCTTAGATATTTTATGAACCTTTATTTTTGGTCCACTCACACTTTCAACTGTTTTGCGGCCCCAGGCTGTAGCGTGCACAAGACACCCACCACCAGGCCATCGTGACTTCCGCGCCTTCTAGTTCAAAAATGTTGGTATGCAAACCAATTAAGTAATCCGTAAGCTATCAAAATTGCTCTGATATATTGCCCTAGAGTGAGAATGGAACTTTTAGCATGTTTATTGAAGTGCTGGCTGTTGGTTGTTTGGATGATTATGCTCGTTATGACAAGTGTAAGTTTTGGATTGAACGAAATTTAGGGGAGACTCTGCCGAAATTTTTCGAAGTCCAAGTCAAAATTTTAAGAAAAAGGGCAAATAGGTCTTTCGTGCTCGACATTTGCCAAGTGTCGGACACGCACAGGGTTCGACTCAAATTCCAAAGCGGAATTTAATTCGGGTCCTGTCATTGGATTTCACTCAAAACCCACCAAATGACTCCTCCCACTGTCTTATGATGTTCCTTAACTTTTGGAATCTATCCGATATCGATTGGTCCATGAAATTGCACAATTCAAGTTCGTAGGAAGTTCGTTATGAAATGGAGTGGTTAGTGTATTGCATAGCTTTAGCCATTGGATTTCACTCAAAAGTCACCAAATGACTCCTCCCATCGTATTATGATGTTCCCCAACTTTTGGACTCAATCCGATATCGATTGGTCCATGAAATTGGACAATTCAGGTTCGCACGAAGTTCGTTTCAAAATAGGGTGGTTGGTGTATTGCATAGTTTTAGCCAGTGGATTTCACTCAAAAGTCACCAAATGACTCCTCCCACCGTATTATGATGATCCCCAAGTTTTGGACTAAATCCGATATCGATTGGTCCATCAAATTGGACAGTACGAAGTTCGTTATGCAATGGAGTGGTTGGTGTATTGCATACTTTTTTCCCATTGGATTTCACTCAAAAGCCACCAAATGACTCCACCCACCATAGTATGATGCTCCCCACGTTTTGGACTCAATCCGATATCGATTGGTCCATGAAATTGGACAATTCAAGTTCGTACGAAGTTCGTTCTGAAATGGAGTGGTTGGTGTATTGCATAGTTTTAGAGATTGGATTTCACTCAAACCCAACCAAATGACTCCTCCCACCGTATTATGATGTTCCCCAAGTTTTGGACTCAATCCGTTATCGATTGGTCCATGAAATTGGATAGTTCAGGTTCGTAAGAAGTTCATTCTGAAATGGATTGGTTGGTGTATTGCACAGTTTTAGCCATTGGATTTCAGTCAAAAGATACCAAATGACTCCTCCCACTGTATTATGATGTTCCCCAAGGTTTGGACTTAATTCGATATCGATTGGTCCATCAAATTGGACAATTCAGGTTCGTACGAAGTTCATTATGAAATGGAGTGGTTGGTGTATTGCACAGTTTTAGAAATTGGATTTCCCTCAAAAGACACCAAATGACTCCTCCCACCGTATTAGGACGTTCCCCAACTTCTGGACTCAATCCGATATCGATTGGTCCATCAAATTGGACAATTCAGGTTCGTACGAAGTTCATTATGAAATGGAGTGGTTGGTGTATTGCATAGTTTTAGCCATTGAATTTCACTCAAAAGACACCAAATGACTCCTCCCGCCGTGTTAGGACGTTCCCCAAGTTCTAGACTCAATTCGATGTCGATTGTTCCATGAAATTGGTGAATCCAGGTTCGTATGAAGTTCGTTACGAAATGGATTGGTCGGTGTATTGCGTAGTTTTAGCCATTGGATTTCACTCAAAAGTCACCAAATGACTTCTCCCACCATATATTATGATGTCCCGCAGTTTTGGAATTAATCTGATATCGATTGGTCCTTAAAATTGGACAATTCAAATTCATACGAAGTTCGTTCTGAAATGGAGTCGTTCGTGTATTGCATAGTTTTAGCCGTTAGATTTCACTCAAAAGTCACCAAATGACTCCTCCCACCATATTATGATGTTCCCCAAGTTTTGGACACAATCCAATATCGATTGGTCAATAGGGTGGTTGGTGTATTGCATGGTTGTAGAGATTTTGTTTCACTCAAAACCCACCAAACGACTCCTCCCACCATTTTACGATGTTCCCTAAGTTTTACACTCACTCCGATATCGATTGGTCCTTGAAATTGGACAATTCAGGTTCGTACGAAGTTCGTTCTGAAATAGAGTGGTTGGTGTATTGCATAGTTTTAGCCATTGGATTTCAGTCAAAGGACACCACATGACTCCTCCCATCATATTATTATGTTCCCCAAGTTTTGGACTCAATCCGATATGGATTGGTCCATGAAATTGGACAATTCTGGTTCGTACGAAGTTCGTTATGCAATGGAGTGGTTGGTGTGTTGCATAGTTGTAGAGATTGGATTTCACTCAAAACCCACCAAATGACTCCTCCCACCGTATTATGATGTTCCCTAAGTTTTGGACTCAATCTGATATCGATTGGTCCATGGAATTGGACAATTTAGGTTGGTACGAAGTTCGTTCTGAAATGGAGTTGTTGGTGTATTGCATAGTTGTAGAGCTTGGATTTCACTCAAAACGAACCAAATGAATCCTCCCACAGTATTATGATGTTCCCAAAGTTTTGGACTCAATCCGATATCGATTGGTCCTTAAAAGTGGACAATTCAGGTTCGTACGAAGTTCGTTCTGAAATGGAGTGGTTGGTGTATTGCATAGTTTTAGCCATTGGATTTCAGTCAAAAGACACCAAATGACTCCTCCCACCGTATTATGATGTTCCCCAAGCTTTGGACTCAATCTGATATCGATTGGTCCATGAAATTGGACAATTCAGGTTCGTAAGAAGTTCATTATGAATTGGAGTGGTTGGAGTATTACTAGTTGTAGAGATTGGATTTCACGCAAAACCCGCCAAATGACTCCTCCCACCGTATTTTGATGTTCCCCAACTTTCGTACTCAATCCGATATCGATTGGTCCTTGAAATTGGACAATTCAAGTAAGTACGAAGTTCGTTCTGAAATGGAGTGGTTAGTGTATTGCATAGTTTTAGCCATTGGATTTCACTCAAAAGTCAACAAATGACTTCTCCCATCATATTATGACGTTCCCCAAGTTTTGGACTCAATCCGATATCGATTGGTCCACGAAATTGGACAATTTAGGTTCGTACGAAGTTCGTTCTGCAATGAAGTGGTTGGTTTGTTGCATAGTTTTAGCCGTAGGATTTCACTCAAAAGACACCAAATGACTCCTCCCACTGTATTAGGACGTTCCCCAAGTTTTGGACTCAATCCGATATCGATTGGTCCATGAAATTGGACAATTCAGGTTTGTACGAAGTTCATTATGAAATGGAGTGGTTGGTGTATTGCATAGTTCTAGATATTGGATTTCACTCAAAATCCACCAAATGACTCCTCCCACCGTATGATGATGATCCCCAAGTTTTGGGCTTAATCCGATATAGATTGGTCCAACAAATTGGACAATTCAGGTTCGTACGAAGTTCGTTATGAAATGGAGTGGTTGGTGTATTGCATAGTTGTAGAGATTGGATTTCACTCAACACCCACCAAATGACTCCTCTCACCGTCTTATGATGTTCCTTAAGTTTTGGACTCAATCCGATATCGATTGGTCCATGAAATTGGACAATTCAGGTTCGTAGGAAATTCGTTCTGAAATGGAGTGGTTAGTGTATTGCACAATTTTAGCCATTGGATTTCACTCAAAAGTCACCAAATGACTTCTCCCATTGTATTATGATGTTCCCCAAGTTTTGGACTCAATCCGATATCGATTGGTCCATGAAATTAGACAATTCAGGTTCGCACGAAGTTCATTACGAAATAGGGTGGTTGGTGTATTGCATAGTTGTAGAGATTGGATTTCACTCAAAACCAACGAAATGACTCCTCCCACCTTATTATGATGATCCCCAAGTTTTGGACTAAATCCGATATCGATTGGTCCATGAAATTGGACAATACAGGTTCGTACGAAGTTCGTCATGCAATGGAGTGGTTGGTGTATTGCATACTTTTTTCCCATTGAATTTCACTCAAAAGCCACCAAATGACTCCACCCATCATAGTATGATGCTCCCCACGTTTTGGACTCAATCCGATATCGATTGGTCCTTGAAATTGGACAATTCAAGTTCGTACGAAGTTTATTCTGAAATGGAGTGGCTGCTGTATTGCATAGTTTTAGCCATTGGATTTCACTCAAAAGACACCAAATGACGCCTCCCACTGTATTAGGACGTTCCCCAAGTTTTGGAGTCAATCCGATATCGATTGGTCCACGAAATTGGGCAATTCAGGTTCGTATGAAGTTCGTTACGAAATGAAGTGGTTGGTGTATTGCATAGTTTTTGCCATTGGATTTTAGTCAAAAGGCACCAAATGACTCCTCCCAATGTCTTATGATGTTCCTTAACTTTTGGAATCTATCCGATATCGATTGGTCCATGAAATTGCACAATTCAGGTTCGTAGGAAGTTCGTTATGAAATGGAGTGGTTAGTGTATTGCATAGTTTTAGCCATTGGATTTCACTCAAAAGTCACCAAATGACTCCTGCCATCATATTATGATGTTCCCCAAGTTTTGGACTCAATCCGATATCGATTGGTCCATGAAATTGGACAATTCAGGTTCGCATGAAGTTCATTACGAAATAGGGTGGTTGGTGTATTGCATAGTTGTAGAGATTGGATTTCACTCAAAACCCACGAAATGACTCCTCCCACCATATTATGATCATCCCCAAGTTTTGGACTAAATCCGATATCGATAGGTCCATGAAATTGGACAATACAGGTTCGTACGAAGTTCGTTATGCAATGGAGTGGTTGGTGTATTGCATACTTTTTTCCCATTGGATTTCACTCAAAAGCCACCAAATGACTCCACCCACCATAGTATGATGCTCCCCACGTTTTGCACTCAATCCGATATCGATTGGTCCATGAAATTGGACAATTCAAATTCGTACGAAGTTCGTTCTGAAATAGAGTGGCTGCTGTATTGCATATTTTTAGCCATTCGATTTCACTCAGAAGACACCAAATGATGCCTCCCACTGTATTAGGACGTTCCCCAAGTTTTGGAGTCAATCCGATATCGATTGGTCCACGAAATTGGACAATTTAGGTTCGTATGAAGTTCGTTCTGAAATGGAGTGGTTGGTGTATTGAATAGTTTTAGCCGTTGGATTTCACTGAAAAGACACCAAATGACTCCTCCCACCGTATTATGATGTTCCCCAAGATTTGGACTCAATCCGATATCGATTGGTCCATGAAATTGGACAATTCAGGTTCGTAAGAAGTTCGTTATGAAATAGAGTGGTTGGTGTATTGCATAGTTCTAGATATTTGATTTCACTCAAAACCCACCAAAAGACTCCTCCCACCGTATGATGAACGATCCCCAAGTTTTGGATTCAATCCGATATCGATTGGTCCACGAAATTGGACAATTCAAGTTCGTACGAAGTTCGTCATGAAATGGAGTGGTTGGTGTATTGCATAGTTGTAGAGATTGGATTTCACTCAAAATCCACCAAATGACAACTCCCACCGTAGTATGATGTTCCCCAAGTTTTGTACTCAATCCGATATCGATTGGTCCATGATATTGGACAATTCATGTTCATTCGAAGTTCGTTCTGAAATGGGTTGGTTTTTGCATTTCAAAGTTTTAGCCACTGGATTTCACTCAAAAGTCATCAAATGAATCCACCCATCATATTATGATGTTCCCCAAGTTTTGGAGTCAATCCGATATCGATTGGTCCATGAAATTGGACAATTCAGGCTCGTACGAAGTTCGCTCTAAAATGGAGTGGTTAGTATATTGCATCGTTTTAGCCATTGGATTTCACTCAAAAGTCACAAAATGACTCCTCCCATCATATTATGATGTTCCCCAAGTTTTGGACTCAATCCAATATCGATTGGTCTATGAAATTGGACAATTCAGGTTCGTACGAAGTTTGTCATGAAATGGTGTGGTTGGTGTATTGCATAGTTGTAGAGATTGGATTTCAATCAAAACCCACCAAATGACTCCTCCCACCGTATTATGATGTTCCCCACGGTTTGGACTCTATCCGATATCGATTGGTCCATGAAATTGGACAATTCAAGTTCGTACGAAGTTCATTCTGAAATGGAGTGGTTGGTGTATTGCATAGTTTTAGCCATAGGAGTTCACTCAAAAGACACCAAATGACTCCTCCCGTCATATTATGATGTTCCCCTTGTTTTGGACTCAAACCGATATCGATTGATCCATGAAATTGCACAATTCAGGTTTGTACGAAGTTCGTTATGAAATGGAGTACTTGGGGTATTGCATTGTTGTAGTGATTGGATTTCACTCAAAAGCCACCAAATGACTCCTCCCACCGTATTATGATGTTCCCCGAGTTTTGGACTCAATCCGATATCGATTGGTCCCTGAAATTGGACAATACAGGTTCGTACGAAGTTCGTTCTAAAATGGAGTGGTTGGTGTATTGCATAGTTTTTCCCATTGGAATTCACGCAAAAGCCACCAAATGACTCCTCCCACCGTATTCTGATGTTCCCCAAGTTTTGGACTCAATCCGATATCGATTGGTCCATGAAATTGGACAATTGAGGTTCGTACGAAGTTCGTCATGAAATAGAGTCGTTGGTGTATTGCATAGTTGTAGAGTTTGGATTTCAATCAAAAGCAACCAAATGACTCCTCCCATCGTATTATGATGTTCCCTAGGGTTTGGACTCTATCCGATATCGATTGGTCCATGAAATTGGACAATTCAGGTTCGTTCAAAGTTCGTTCTCAAATGGAGTGGTTAGTGTAGTGCATAGTTTTAGCCCTTGGATTTCACTCAAAAGTCACCAAATGACTCCAACCATCATATTATGTTGTTCCCCAATTTTTGGACTCAATCCTATATCGATTCGTCCGTGAAAATTGGACAATTCAGGTTCATACGAAGTTCGTTATGAAATGGAGTGGTTGGTGTATTGCATAGTTGTAGAGATTGAATTTCACTCAAAACCCACCAAATGACTCCTCCAACCGTATTATGATGTCTCCAAGTTTTGGACTCAATCCGATATCAGTTGGTCCATGAAATTGGACAATTCAGGTTCGTACGAAGTTAGTTCTGAAATGGAGTGGTTGGTGTATTGAATAGTTTTAACCATTGGATTTCAGTCAAAACATACCAAATGACTCCTCCCACTGTATTATGGTGTTCCCTAAGGATTGGACTCAATCCGATATCAATTGGTCCATCAAATTGGACAATTCAGGTTCGTACGAAGTTCATTATGAAATGGAGTGGTTGGTGTATTGCATAGTTTTAGCCATTGAATTTCACTCAAAAGACACCAAATGAATCCTCCCACCGTATTAGGACGTTCCCCAAGTTTTGGACTAAATCCGATATCGATTGGTCCACGAAATTGAACAATTTCAACTTCGTACGAAGTTCGTTCTGAAATGGAGTGGTTGGTGTATTGCATCGTTTTAGCCATTGGATTTCACTCAAAAGCCACCAAATGACTCCTCGCATCATATTATGATGTTCCACAAGTTTTGGACTCAATCCGATATCGATTGGTCCATGAAATTGGACAATTCAGGTACGTACGAAGTTCGTTATGAAATGGAGCGGTTGGTGTATTGCATAGTTTTAGAGATTGGATTTCACACAAAACCCACCAAATGACTCCTCCCACCGTATTATGATGTTCCCCAAGTTTTGGAGTCAATCCGATATCAATTGGTCCATGAAATTGGACAATCCAGGCTCGTACGAAGTTCGCTCTTAAATAGAGTGGTTAGTGTAATGCATCGTTTTAGTCTTTGGATTTCACTCAAAAGTCACCAAATCACTCCTCCCATTATATTATTATGCTCCTCAGGTTTGGGACTCAATCCGATATCGATGGGTCCATGAAATTGGACAATTGAAGTTCGTACGAAGTTCGTCATGAAATGGAGTGGTTGGTATATTGCATACTTGTAGAGATTGGATTTCAACCAAAACCCACCAAATGACTCCTCCCACCGTATTATGATGTTCCCCACGGTTTGGACTCTATCCTATATCGATTGGTCCATGAAATTGGACAATTCCGGTTTGTACGAACTTCGTTCTGAAACGGAGTGGTTAGTGTATTGCACAGTTTTAGCCATTGGATTCCACTCAAAAGTCACCAAATGACTCCAACAATCATAATATGATGTTCCCCAAATTTTGGGTTCAATCTGATGTCGATTGGTCCATGAAATTGGACAATTCAGGTTCGTACGAAGTTCGCCAAGAAATGGAGTGGTTGGTGTATTGCATAGTTGTAGGGATTGGATTTCACTCAAAAGTCACCAAATGCCTCCAACCATCATATTATGACGTTCCCCAAGTTTTGGCCACAATCCGATATCAATTGGGCCATGAAATTGGCCAATTCAGGTTCGTACGAAGTTCGTTATGAAATGGAGTGGTTGGTGTATTGCATAATTTTCGCCATTGGATTTCACTCAAAAGGCACCAAATGACTCCTCCCATCATATTATGATGTGCCCCAAGTTTTGGACTCAGTCCGATATCGATTGGTCTATGAAATTGGCCAATTCAGGTTCATACGAAGTTCGTTACGAAATGGAGTGGTTGGTGTATTGCACAGTTTTGGAGATTGGATTTCACTCAAAATGCACCGAATGACTCCTCTCATAATATTATGATGTTCCCCAAGTTTCGGACTCAATCCGATATCGATTGGTCCACGAAATCGGACAATTCAGGTTCGTACGAAGTTCGTTCTGAAATGGAGTGGTTAGTGTATTGAATAGTTCTAGCCATTGGATTTCACTCAATAGTCAGCAAATGACTCCTCCCATCATATTATGATGTGCCCCAAGTTTTGGAGTCAATCCGATATCGATTGGTCCATGAAATTGGACAATTCAGGCTTGTACGAAGTTCGCTCTAAAATGGAGTGGTTAGTGTATTGCATAGTTTTAGCCATTGAATTTCACTCAAAAGTCACCAAATGACTCCTCCCATCATATTATGATGTTCCCCAAGTTTTGGACTCAATCATAGTTCGATTGGTCCATGAAATTGGACAATTCGGGTTCGTACGAAGTTCATCATGAAATGGAGTGGTTGGTGTATTGCATAGTTGTAGAGATTGAATTTTACTCAAAATCCACCAAATGACAACTCCCACTGTATTATGATGTTCCCCAGGTTTTGTACTTAATCCGATATCGATTGGTCCATTAAATTGGACAATTCAGGTTCGTACGAAGTTCGTTCTGAAATGGAGTGGTTTGTGTATTGCATAGTTGTAGAGATTGGATTTAACTCAAAAGCCACCAAATGACTCCTCCTACCATATTATGATGTTCCCCAAGTTTTGGACTCAATCCGATATCGGTTGGTCCATGAAATTATATAATTCAGGTTCTTACAAAGTTAGTTCTGAAATGGAATGGTTTGCGTATTTCAAAGTTTTAGCCATTGGATTTCACTCAAAAGTCCCCAAATGACTCCTCCCATCATATTATGATGTTCCCCAAGTTTTGGACTGAATCCGATATCGATTGGTACATGGAATTGGAAAATCCAGGTTCGTACGAAGTTTGTTCTGAAGTAGTGTGGTTTATGTATTGCAAAGTTTTAGCCATAGGAGTTCACTCAAAAGACACCAAATGACTCCTCCCACTGTATGC
Organism: Prunus persica; assembly: GCF_000346465.2. Classification (NCBI taxonomy): domain Eukaryota; kingdom Viridiplantae; phylum Streptophyta; class Magnoliopsida; order Rosales; family Rosaceae; genus Prunus; species Prunus persica. The sequence goes on along the minus strand of NC_034013.1, from coordinate 7,198,086 downwards.
TGATGTTCCCCAAGTTTTGGACTCAATCCGATATCGATTGGTCCATGAAATTGGAAAATTCAGGTTTGTACGAAGTTCGTTCTAAAATAGAGTGGTTGGTGTATTGCATAGTTTTGGCCATAGGAGTTCACTCAAAAGTCACCAAATGACTCCTCCCACCGTATTATGATGTTCCCCAAGTTTTGGACTCAATCTGATATCGATTGGTCCATGAAATTGGACAATTCAGGCTAGTACGAAGTTCGTTCTTAAATGGAGAGGTTAGTGTATTGCATAGTTGTAGAGATTGAATTTCACTCAAAAGCTACCAAATGACACCTCCCATCATATTATGATGTTCCCCAAGTTTTGGACTCAATCCGATATCGATTGGTCTATTAAATTGGACAATTCAGGTTCGTACGAAGTTCGTTCTGTAATAGAGTGGTTGGTGTATTGCATAGTTTTAGACATAGGATTTCACTCAAAAGTTACCAAATGAGTCCTCCCATCATATTATGATGTTATCCATGTTTTGGACTCAATCCGATATCGATTGGTCCGCGAAATTGGACAATTCAGGTTCGTCCGAAGTTCGTTTTGAAATGTAGTGGTTGGTGTATTGCGTAGTTGCAGAGATTGGATTTCACTCGAAACCAGCCAAATGACTCCACCCACCGTATTATGATGTTCCCCAAGGTTTGGACTCAATCCAATATTGATTGGTCCGTGAAATTGGACAATTCAGGTTCGGACGAAGTTCGTTACGAAATGGAGTGGTTGGTGTATTGCACAGTTGTAGAGATTGGATTTCACTCAAAACCCACCAAATGACTCGTCCCACCGTATTATTATGCTCCCCAAGTTTTGGACTCAATCCGATATCGATTGGTCAATGAAATTGGACAATTCGGGTTCGTACGAAGTTCGTTATGAAATGGAGTGGTTGGAGTATTGCATAGTTGTAGAGATTGGATTTCACTCAAAAGTCACCAAATGACTCCTCCCACCGTATGATCATGCTCCCCAAGTTTTGGACTCAATCCAATATCGATTAGTCCATGAAATTGGACAATTCAGGTTCATACAAAGTTCGTTCTGAAATGGAGTGGTTAGTGTCTTGCATAGATTTAGCCATTGGATTTCACTCAAAAGTCACCAAATGACTCCTCCCATCATATTATGGTGTTCCCCATGTTTTGGACTCAATCCGATATCGATTGGTTCATGAAATTGAACAATTCAGGTTCGTACGAAGTTCGTTATGAAATGGAGTGGTTGCTGTATTCCATAGTTGCAGAGATTGGATTTCACTCAAAACCCGCGAAATGACTCCTCCCACCGTATTATGATGTTCCCCAAGTTTTGGACTCAATCCGATATTGATTGGTCGTTGAAATTGGACAATTCAGGGCCGTACGAAGTTCGTTATGAAATGGGGTGGTTGGTGTATTGCATAGTTGTGGAGATTGGATTTCACTCAAAAGTGACCAAATGACTCCAACCATCGTATTATGATGTGCCCCAAGTTTTGGCCTCAATCCGATATCGATTGGTCTGCGAAATTGGACAATTCAGGTTCATACCAAGTTCGTTCTGAAATGGAGTGGTTAGTGTATTGCATAGTTTTTGCCATTGGATTTCACTCAAAAGTCAGCAAATGACTCCTCCCATCATATTTTGATGTGCCTCAAGTTTTGGACTCAATCCGATATCGATTGGTCCAAGAAATTGGACAATTCAGGTTCGTACGAAGTTCGTTCTGAAATAGAGTGGTTGGTGTATTGCATAGTTTTAGCCATAGGAGTTCACTCAAAAGACACCAAACGACTCCTCCCATCATATTATGATGTTCCCCAAGTTTTGGACTCAATCCAATATCGTTTTGTCCATGAAATCGGACAATTCAGGTTCGCATGAATTTCGTTATGAAATAGAGTGCTTGGTCTATTGCACAGTTGTAGAGATTGGATTTCACTCAAAAGGCACCAAATGACTCCTCCCACCGTATTACGATGTTCCCCAAGTTTTGGACTCAATCCGATATCGATTGGTCCAAGAAATTGGACAATTCAGGTTCGTACGAAGTTCGTTCTGAAATGGAGTGGTTGGTGTATTGCACAGTTGTAGAGATTGGATTTCACTCAAAACCCACCAAATGACTCGTCCCACCGTATTATTATGCCCCCCAAGTTTTGGACTCAATCCGATATCGATTGGTCCATGAAATTGGACAATTCAGGTTCATACAAAGTTCATTCTAAAATGGAGTGGTTAGTGTCTTGCATAGTTTTAGCCATTGGATTTCACTCAAAAGTCACCAAATGACTCCTCCCATCATATTATGGTGTTCCCCATGTTTTGGACTCAATCCGATATCGATTTGTTCATGAAATTGAACAATTCAGGTTCGTACGAAGTTCGTTATGAAATAGAGTGGTTGGTGTATTGCATAGTTGCAGAGATTGGATTTCACTCAAAACCCGCCAAATGACTCCTCCCACCGTATTATGATGTTCCCCAAGTTTTGGACTCTATCCGATATTGATTGGTCCGTGAAATTAGACAATTCAGGTTCGTACGAAGTTCGTTATGAAATGGAGTGGTTGGTGTGTTGCATAGTTGTAGAGATTGGATTTCACTCAAAAGTCACCAAATGACTCCAACTATCGTATTATGATGTTCCCCAAGTTTTGGACTCATTCCGATATCGATTGGTCCATGAAATTGGACAATTCAGGTTCGAACGAAGTTCGTTCTGAAATAGAGTGGTTGGTGTATTGCATAGTTTTAGCCATAGGATTTCACTCAAAAGACACCAAATGACTCCACCCATCATATTATGATGTTCCCCAAGTTTTGGACTCAATCCAATATCGATTGGTCCATGAAATCGGACAATTCAGGTTCGCATGAAGTTCGTTATGAAATGGAGTGCTTGGTGTATTGCACAGTTGTAGAGATTGGATTTCACTCAAAGGCACCAGAATGACTCCTCCCACCGTATTACGATGTTCCCCAAGTTTTGGACTCAATCCGATATCGATTGGTCCATGAAATTGGACAATTCATGTTCGTACGAAGTTCGTTATGAAATGGAGTGGTTGGTGTGTTACATAGTTGTACAGATTGGATTTCACTCAAATCCACCAAATGACTCCTCCCACCGTATTATGATGATCCCTAAGTTTTGGACTCAATCCGATACCGATTGGTCCATAAAATTGAACAATTCAGGTTCGTACGAAGTTCGTTATGAAATGGAGCGGTGGGTGTATTGCATAGTTGTAGAGATTGGATTTCAATCAAAAGCCACCCAATGATTCCTCCCACCGTATTATGATGCTCCCCAAGTTTTGGACTCAATCCGATATCAATTGGTCCGCGAAATTGGACAATTCAGGTTCGTACGAAGTTCGTTCTGAAATGGAATGGTTAGTGTATTGCATAGTTTTTGCCATTGGATTTCACTCAAAAGTCAGCAAATGACTCCTCCCATCATATTATGATGTGCCCCAAGTTTTGGACTCAATTCGATATCGATTGGTCCATGAAATTGGACAATTCAGGTTCGTCCGAAGTTCGTTATGAAATGGAGTGGTTGGTGTATTGCATAGTTGTAGAGATTGGATTTCACTCAAAAGTCACCAAATGACTCCAACCATCATATTATGATGTTCCCCAAGTTTGGGCCTCAATCCGATATCGATTGGCCCATGAAATTGGACAATTCAGGTTCGTACGAAGTTCGTTATGAAATGGAGTGGTTGGTGGATTGCATAGTTTTGGCCATTGGATTTCACTCAAAAGGCACGAAATGACTCCTCCCATCATATTATGATGTTCCCCAAGTTTCGGACTCAATCCGATATCGACTAGTCCATGAAATTGGAAAATTCAGGTCGTACGAAGTTCATTATGAAATGGAATGGTTAGTGTATTGCATAGTTTTTGCCATTGGATTTCACTCAAAAGTCACCAAATGACTCCTCCCATGATATTATGATGTTCCCCAAGTTTTGGACTCAATCCGATATCGATTGGTCCATGAAATTGGACAATTCAGGTTCGTACGAAGTTCGTGATGAAATGTAGTGGTTGGGGTATTGCATAGTTTTGGCCATTGGATTTCACTCAAAAGGCACCAGATGACTCCTCCCTTCATATTATGATGTTCCCCGACTTTCGGACACAATCCGATATTGACTGGTCCATGAAATTGGACAATTCAGGTTCGTACGAAGTTCATTCTGAAATGGAATGGTTAGTGTATTGCACAGTTTTTGCCATTGGATTTCACTCAAAAGGCACCAAATGACTCCTCCCATCATACTATGATGTGCCCCAAGTTTTGGACTCAATTCGATATCGATTTGTCTATCAAATTGGACAATTCAGGTTCGTACGAAGTTCGTTATGAAATTGAGTGGTTGGTGTGTTGCATAGTGTTGGCCGTTGGATTCACTCAAAATGCACCAAATGACTCCTCCCATCATATTATGATGTTCCCCAAGTTTCGGACTCAATCCGATATCGACTGGTCCACGAAATTGGACAATTCAGGTTCGTACGAAGTTCATTCTGAAATGGAGTGGTTAGTGTATTGCATAGTTTTTGCCATTGGATTTCACTCAAAAGTCACCAAATGACTCCACCCATCATATTATAACGTTCCCCAAGTTTTGGACTCAATCCAATATCGATTGGTCCATGAAATTGGACAATTCAGGTTCGTATGATGTTCGTTATGAAATGCAGTGCTTGGTGTATTGCACAGTTGTAGAGATTGGATTTCACTCAAAACCCACCAAATGACTCCTCCCACCGTATTATGATGTTCCCTAAGTTTTGGACTCAATCCGATATCGATTGGTCCAAGAAATTGGACAATTCAGATTCGAACGTAGTTCGTTATGAAATGGAGTGGTCGGTGTATTGCATAGTTTTGGCCATTGGATTTCACTCAAAAGGCACGAAATGACTCCTCCCATCATATTATGATGTTCCCGAAGTTTCCGACTCAATCCGATATCGACTAGTCCATGAAATTGGAAAATTCAGGTCGTACGAAGTTCATTATGAAATGGAATGGTTAGTGTATTGCATAGTTTTTGCCGTTGGATTTCACTCAAAAGTCACCAAATGACTCCTCCCATCATATTATGATGTTCCCCAAGTTTTGGACTCAATCCGATATCGATTGGTCCATGAAATTGGACAATTCAGGTTCGTACGAAGTTCGTTCTGAAATGGAGTGGTTAGTGTATTGCATAGTTTTTGCCATTGGATTTCACTCAAAAGTCAGCAAATGACTCCTCCCATCATATTATGATGTGCCCCAAGTTTTGGACTCAATTCGATATCGATTGGTCCATGAAATTGGACAATTCAGGTTCGTACGAAGTTCGTTATGAAATGTAGTGGTTGGTGTATTGCATAGTTTTGACCATTGGATTTCACTCAAAAGGCACCAAATGACTCCTCCCATAATATTGCGATGTTCCCCAAGTTTCGGACTCAATCCGATATCGATTGGTCCACGAAATCGAACAATTAAGGTTAGTACGAAGTTCGTTCTGAAATGGAGTGGTTAGTGTATTGCATAGTTTTAGCCATTGGATTTCACTCGAAAGTCAGCAAATGACTCCTCCCATCATATTATGATGTGCCCCAAGTTTTGGACTCAGTCCGATATCGATTGGTCCATGAAATTGGACAATTCAGGTTCGTCCGAAGTTCGTTATGAAATGGAGTGGTTGGTGTATTACATAGTTTTTGCCATTGGATTTCACTCAAAAGTCAGCAAATGACTCCTCCCATCATATTATGATGTGCCCCAAGTTTTGGACTCAATTCGATATCGATTGGTCCATGAAATTGGACAATTCAGGTTCGTACGTAGTTCGTTATGAAATGGAGTGGTCGGTGTATTGCATTGTTTTGGCCATTGGATTTCACTCAAAAGGCACCAGATGACTCCTCCCTTCATATTATGATGTTCCCCGACTTTCGGACTCAATCCGATATCGACTGGTCCATGAAATTGGACAATTCAAGTTCGTACGAAGTTCAATCTGAAATGGAATGGTTAGTTTATTGCACAGTTTTTGCCATTGGATTTCACTCAAAAGTCACCAAATGACTCCTCCCATCATATTATGATGTTCCCCAAGTTTTGGACTCAATCGATATCGATTGGTCCATGAAATTGGACAATTCAGGTTCGTACGAAGTTCGTTATGAAATGTAGTGGTTCGTGTATTGCATAGTTTGGCCATTGGATTTCACTCGAAAGGCACCAAATGACTCCTCCCACAATATTGTGATGTTCCCCAAGTTTCGGACTCAATCCGATATCGATTGGTCCACGAAATCGAACAATTCAGGTTCGTACGAAGTTCGTTCTAATATGGAGTGGTTAGTGTATTGCATAGTTTTAGCCATTGGATTTCACTCGAAAGTTAGCAAATGACTCCTCCCATCATATTATGATGTGCCCCAAGTTTTGGACTTAATCCGATATCGATTGGACCATGAAATTGGACAATTCAGGTTCGTCCGAAGTTCATTATGAAATAGAGTGGTTGGTGTATTACATAGTTGTAGAAATTGGATTTCACTCAAAAGTCACCAAATGACTCCAACCATCATATTATGATGTTCCCCAAGTTTTGGCCTCAATCCGATATGGATTGGTCCATGAAATTGGACAATTCAGGTTCGTACGTAGTTCGTTTTGAAATGGAGTGGTCGGTGTATTGCATAGTTTTGGCCATTGGATTTCACTCAAAAGGCACCAAATGACTCCTCCCTTCATATTATGATGTTCCGAACTTTCGGACTCAATCCGATATCGACTGGTCCATGAAATTGGACAATTCAGGTTCGTACGAGGTTCATTCTGAAATGGAGTGGTTAGTGTATTGCATTGTTTTTGCCATTGGATTTCACTCAAAAGTCACCAAATGACTCCTCCCATCATATTATGACGTTCCCCAAGTTTTGGACTCAATCCAATATCGATTGGTCCATGAAATTGGACAACTCAGGTTCGTATGAAGTTCGTTATGAAATGCAGTGCTTGGTGTATTGCACAGTTGTAGAGATTGGATTTCACTGAAAACCCACCAAATGACTCCTCCCACCGTATTATGATGTTCCCCAAGTTTTGGACTCAATCCGATATCGATTGGTCCAAGGAATTGGACAATTCTGGTTCGTACGAAGTTTGTTATGAAATGGAGTGGTTGGAATATTGCATAGTTGTAGAGATTGGATTTCACTCAAAAGCCACCAAATGACTCCTCCCACCGTATTATGATGTTCCCCAAGCTTTGGACTCAATCCGATATCGATTGGTCTATGAAATTGGACAATTCAGGTTCGTACGAAGTTCGTTATGAAATGGAGTGGTAGGTGTATTGAATAGTTGTAGCGATTCGATTTCACTCAAAAGCCACCAAATGACTCCTCCCACCGTATTATGATGTTCCCCAAGTTTTGGACTCAATCCAAAATCGATTGGTCCATGAAATTGGACAATTCAAGTTCGTACGAAGTTCGTTCTGAAATGGAGTGGTTAGTGTATTGCATAGCTTTAGCCATTGGATTTCACTCAAAAGTCACCAAATGACTCCTCCCATCACATTATGATGTGCCCCAAGTTTTGGACTTAATCCGATATCGATTGGTCCATGAAATGGGACAATTCAGGTTCGTAGGAAGTTCGTTATGAAATGGAGTGGTTGGTGTACTGCATAGTTGTAGAGATTGAATTTCACTCAAAACCCTCCAAATGACTCCTCCCACCGTATTATGATGTTCCCCAAGTTTTGGGCTTAAGCCGATATCGATTGGTCCATGAAATTGGACAATTCATGCTCGTACGAAGTTCGTTATGAAATGGAGTGGTTGGTGTATTGCATAGTTTTAGCCATTGGATTTCACTGAAAAGGCACCAAAGGACTCCTCTCATCATCTTACGATGTTCCCTAAGTTTCGGACTCAATCCGAAATCGATTGGTCCATGAAATTGGACAATTCAGGTTCGTACGAAGTTCGTTCTAAAATGGAGTGGTTAGTGTACTGCAAAGTTTTAGCCATTGGATTTCACTCAAAAGTCACCAAATGACTCCAACCATCATATTATGATGTTTCCCAAGTTTTGCCATCAATCTGATATTGATTGGTCCATGAAATTGGACAATTCAGGTTCGTCCGATATCGTTATGAAATGGTGGGGTTGGTGTATTGCGTAGTTGTAGAGATTGGATTTCACTCAAAACCCACCAAATGACTTCTCCCCACCATATTTTGATGTTCCCCAAGTTTTGGACTCAATTCGATATCGATTGGTCTATGAAATTGGACAATTCATGTTCGTACGAAGTTCGTTATGAAATGGAGTGGTTGGTGTGTTACATAGTTGTACAGATTGGATTTCACTCAAAACCCGCCAAATGACTTCTCCCACCATATTATGATGTTCCCCAAGTTTTGGACTCAATCCAATATCGATTGGTCCATGAAATTGGACAATTCAGGTTCGTACGAAGTTCGTTCTGAAATGGAGTGGTTAGTGTATTGCATAGCTTTAGCCATTGGATTTCACTCAAAAGTCACCAAATGACTCCTCCCATCACATTATGATGTGCCCCAAGTTTTGGACTTAATCCGATATCGATTGGTTCATGAAATTGGACAATTCAGGTTCGTACGAAGTTCGTTATGAAATGGAGTGGTTGGTGTACTGCATAGTTGTAGTGATTGAATTTCACTCAAAACCCTCCAAATGACTCCTCCCACCGCAGTATGATGTTCCCCAAGTTTTGGGCTTAAGCCGATATCGATTGGTCCATGAAATTGGACAATTCATGCTCGTACGAAGTTCGTTATGAAATGGAGTGGTTGGTGTATTGCATAGTTTTAGCCATTGGATTTCACTGAAAAGGCACCAAATGACTCCTCTCATCATCTTACGATGTTCCCTAAGTTTCGGACTCAATCCGATATCGATTGGTCCATGAAATTGGACAATTCAGGTTCGTACGAAGTTCGTTCTAAAATGGAGTGGTTAGTGTACTGCAAAGTTTTAGCCATTGGATTTCACTCAAAAGTCACCAAATGACTCCAACCATCGTATTATGATGTTTCCCAAGTTTTTCCATCAATCTGATATTGATTGGTCCATGAAATTGGACAATTCAGGTTTGTCCAATATCATTATGAAATGGTGGGGTTGGTGTATTGCGTAGTTGTAGAGTTTGGATTTCACTCAAAACCCACCAAATGACTTCTCCCACCATATTACGATGTTCCCCAAGTTTTGGACTCAATTCGATATCGATTGGTCCGTGAAATTGGACAATTCTGGTTCGTACGAAGTTCGTTCTGAAATGGAGTGGTTAGTGTATTGCAATGTTGTAGCCATTGGATTTCACTCAAAAGTCACCAAATGACTCCTCCCATCATATTATGATGTGCCCCAAGTTTTGGACTCAATTCGAGATCGATTTGTCTATCAAATTGGACAATTCAGGTTCGTACGAAATTCGTTATGAAATGGAGTGGTTGGTGTGTTGCATAGTGTTGGCCATTGGATTTCACTCAAAATGCACCAAATGACTCCTCCCATCATATTATGATGTTCCCCAAGTTTCGGACTCAATCCGATATCGACTGGTCCACGAAATTGGACAATTCAGGTTCGTACGAAGTTCATTCTGAAATGGAGTGGTTAGTGTATTGCATAGTTTTTGCCATTGGATTTCACTCAAAATTCATCAAATACTCCTCCTATCATATTATGATGTTCGCCAAGTTTTGGACTCAATCCGATATCGATTGGTCCATGAAATTGGACAATTCAGGTTCGTACGAAGTTCGTTATGAAATGGAGTGGTTGGTGTATTGCATAGTTGTAGAGATTGGATTTCACTCAAAACCCACCAAATGACTCCTCCCACAGTATTATTATGTTCCCCAAGTTCTGGACTCAATACAATATCGATTGGTCCATGAAATTGGACAATTCAGGTTCGTATGAAGTTCGTTACGAAATGGAGTGCTTGGTATATTGCACAGTTGTAGAGATTGGATTTCACTCAAAACCCACCAAGTGAATCCTCTGTTGTGTTCCTTCCAAGTGCCAATATATGGTTAGTATAATGGTACAAGTAAGGGTGTCGAACCACAGGGACCGATTCGACCTCTATAAATTACTAGTTTTGAAAGAACCCTAACTAAAAATGAAAGTGACAATTTGAAAGTAGTTTTTGTGTTGTAAATGAAAAATAACTTCCAATGCAAAAAGAATGTAGTAGTGAATAATATATTGATGTAGAAAGAATAGGGAAGAGACAAGGGATTTCGAATTCACCATTGCAAAACTAATTCCATGTTTATAAAATTAAACCGTACTCAACTACCAACCTGTTTCCAGAGTTCGTTTTTCATATATATGATCAGCCATATGATGTGTGGTTTTAATCAAATTCTCCTAATCTGCAACCTAGTTGGGATGTTCAACTTTGGTTCCAAGTTAAGAGTCATTCGCATGCAAGAAAACGTTAAAGAACCAAAGAAAATACACAGCATGATGTTTGCATAGCATTCTCTTCATTCATTCACATGTCTAACAAGATTAAGCATGATGTTTACTATAACCTTGTCTAGATAATCTGTAGGCAACTCTAATGGTGATCAAACATTAAAATTGACAAACAAATTGAACAATAGATTCAGTGAATTAAACAAGAAACAGATTGATGAACTGAATACTCTAAATTAGAAACATGGATCAATGTTGCAAGGCTACATCGAAATCCCTAGCTATGAATTTAGTTACACATCATGCCGAAGATAGAAATCGCCTCAACTCTAGTCCTCACAGATAGCACTCAAATTTTCACTCAGATCCTAAGGTGTGGTCTCTCCTCAAACATATGTGAGTGAAGTTATGTAAAAGGGAATCAAAATCCACACATATGAGATATGAAATAAAAGCACAATTTCTGGACATATCTCATGAAAGGAATTAAACACTAAGATTATGGATAGCACGCATACTTAGCAGCACCCATGAATACATCCCCAAAGATCAGCTAGGTCTTTCACAAGGTGTGTAATGTAAGGCTTAGGTCAGGGGCTATGAAAGAAAGGATAGGAAATACTAAAGCTTGGGACATACCAAAGTGTCTTCCTTGTGAAAGCAGCAAGCTCTCCTCTTGAATTGATCTTTGTTGTTTGTTCGTGGCATCCAGGACCCGTGCGATAATGGAAGAATTTAGAAATTACATCCTCTTTGAGTCTTTTTCTTTTCTTTTCTTTTTCTAAAACTTTGTTTCTTTTTTCTTTCTTTTTTTCTACAATTCCAGCACACATACCTCGGTACATACCACTTTCTTGATGTAGAGCTCGAATTATCTTTGTCTTCATCACTTTGGTATTCCCCAAACTATAGGGTATAGCTGTAATGGGCTAAATATCTCATATTGAGATAAAAGGATATGGGGAAACAAATGTGAGAAAAGAAAATGGCTAAAAATGATTGGCTTCAAAATGGGGTAATGGCACACACATAAAGGTAAGAAATTAGGCCTTTTGGTGGTTAAGACATGCATAGCCTAACATCGTCTCAATGAATTCATTCATGAATGTTACCAAACACATGGTATCTGTGAAAGCGAACAATTCTTAGCGTTCAATCAAACAAAAATAATGAGATAATTTGAAATGACATTGAAGCAAAAAGATAGGAGTACAAACACTTTAAACCCTCTCAAAGAAGTAAATAGGCTCAAAATCACTCACTAGGGTAGTCTCCACAATTCTTCTTCTAGAATTTGAGCATGATACTTTAACCACCATGATTCCAAGAGTAACAGCTTTGAAAAAAAAAGATATGATATGAACTTTTTCATGACATCACAGTAGTCCTCATTGTAAACCATAGCCCTCATATACATTCACATTAGTAAGCAAAAGCAAACTTTAACCAGAACTAAAAACAAACGAAAATCCCACACCCCCAAACCTAAACTAAGCATTGTCCTCGACGCTTTGAAAAAAAAAATGAATGGAATGGATGCAATGCAAATTGGCACAGTGTGTACGGAAAGAAATAAAATAAAAACTAAAAACCAACACAAATAAACGGAAAGAACACAAACCCAGCTAGGTTGCCTCCTAGCAAGCGCTTTATTTAATGTCTAGGCAAGACATGGTAGTGTGTCTAAGTTGCCATAAACTCGAGAGAATCTATAACGACATAAACCTGCTCCTGTGAAACATTCTCCAAATAAGGCTTCAAACGCTGTCCATTGACCTTAAAATGGGTGCCATTCTTGATGTTTTCTATCTCCATAGCTCCATGGGGAAATACTTGAAGCACTTTGAATGGTCCAACCCATCTAGACTTCAATTTACCTGGAAACAGTCGCAAACGTGAGTCATACAAAAGTACTTTCATACCTGGTTAAAACTCCTTCCTAAGAATTGCTTTGTCATGGTAGAGCTTGGTTCGTTCTTTGTAGATCCTTGCATTCTCATATGATTCATTTCTGAGCTCTTCCAACTCATTGAGTTGGAGCTTCCTCACTGTACCAGCTTCTTTGAGATCAAAATTGAACTTCTTTATGGCCCAATATGCACGGTGCTCGAGCTCCATTGGCAGATGACATGCCTTTCCAAACACCAGTCGATAAGGGCTCATTCCAATTGGGGTCTTGTACGCTGTTCGATACGCCCAAAGTGCATCATTCAACCTTAGTGACCAATCCTTCCTTGTAAGGCCGACGGTTTTCATCAAGATGTTCTTTATTTCTCTATTGCTGATTTCCACTTGTCCAGAGGTTTGAGGATGGTATGGAGTTGCCACTTTATGTGTGATGTTGTACTTCTTCATCAATGCCTCGAAAGGTTTGTTGCAGAAGTGACTGCCACCATCGCTAATGATAGCTCTCGGAGTTCCAAACCTAGTGAAAATAATATCTTTGAGAAAATTCAAAACAACTTTGTGATCATTAGTTCGTGTAGCTGTTGCCTCAACCCATTTTGATACATAATCTACTGCCACTAGTATGTATATGTATCCAAAAGAAGATGGGAATGGTCCCATGAAGTCAATTCCCCACACATCAAACAGCTCTATCACTAAAATGTTGTTTAATGGCATTTCATTCCTGCGACTGATGCTCCCCATTTTCTGACACCTATCACACTTAGAGCAAAAATCAAAAGCATCTTTAAACAATGTAGGCCAAAAGAAACCAGATTGTAAAACCTTTAAAGCTGTCTTTTTGGCACTGAAATGACCTCCGCATGCCAATGCATGACTGAATGTTAGTATGCTTCACTGCTCACTCTCTGGAACACATCTTCGAATGATTTGGTCAGGGCAATACTTGAACAAATAGGGCTCATCCCACATGTAGTGTTTCACCATTGAAAAGAACTTCTTTCTCTCCTGAAAAGTCAAATCATCTCTAATTACACCAGAAGCAAGATAATTGACAAAATCAGCATACCATGGCTCTTTATCTTGAATGACAAAGAGTTGTTCATCCGGGAATGATTCGTTGAGAGGCAAAATTTGTCCATCTCCATGGTTTTCATCAACAAGACATGACAAGTGATCAGCAACAACATTTTCACTCCCTTTCTTGTCTCGAATTTCTAGGTCAAACTCTTGAAACAAGAGTATGCATCTGATCAAACGTAGTTTAGCATCTTTCTTGGTCAACAAAAACCTAAGAGCTGCATGATCAGAGTAAACAATAACTTTAGAGCCAACAAGATATGAACGAAATTTCTCTAAAGCAAACACAACAGCAAGCAACTCCTTCTCAGTTGTAGAGTAATTGAGTTGAGCATCGTTTAACGTCAGACTTGCATAGTATATTACGTGTGGCAGCTTATTTACTCTTTGACCTAAAACAGCACCAATAGCATAGTCAGAGGCATCACACATTAGCTCAAAAGGCAAAGACCAATCTGGTGCCATAATGATAGGAGCAGAGGTTAGTTCACGTTTCAAGGTATTAAATGCATTCATACAATCTTTATCAAAGTGAAATACAACATCTTTGGCCAAAAGATTGCACAATGGATGAGTGATCTTGGAAAAATCCTTAATGAAACGACGATAAAAACCAGCATGTCCTAGAAAGCTTCTCACTCCCTTCACTGAAGCAGGGGCTGCCATATTTGAGATGATGTCAATTTTTGCTTTGTCAACTTCAATACCCTTGTTGGATATTACATGCCCCAACACAACACCTTGTTTCACCATAAATTGACACTTTTCCCAGTTGAGAATCAAATTTGTTTCCTGACATCTTTGAAGCACTAGAGAGAGATGGTTAAGACAATTATCAAAAGAAGAACCAAAAACTGAAAAATCGTCCATGAATACCTCAATAAATCTCTCAATCATATCTGAAAAGATTGCTAGCATACATCTTTGGAATGTTGCTGGGGCATTGCAAAGGCCAAAAGGCATCCTCCTATATGCAAAAGTGTCAAAAGGACAGGTGAATGTAGTCTTCTCTTGATCTTCCGAAGCAATCACAATTTGATTATAACCTGAATATCCATCAAGAAAACAATAATATGAGTGACCAGCTAATCGCTCAACCATTTGATCAATAAAAGGCATAGGAAAATAATAAGCGCAGCGATAGCAGGGGAGAGCACTTAAAAAAGGGAAATCCCCATTAAAATAGAAGAAAAAAGGTATGAACTTCAACTGGCGAACGCTGTTTGCAGAAAGACGCTTTTCTAGTGTCTGAATTCAACTTCCTGTAATCGGTGCAAACACGCCAACTAGCTGCAGGTCTCGTTTGAACAAGCTCTTTATGCTCATTTTTTACCACTGTGATTCCAATCCTCTTAGGCACTACGTGAACAGCGCTGACCCATTTGCTATCAGAAATCGGGTATATGATACCCACATCTAGCAACTTCAGCACTTCAGCTCTCACTACTTCCTTCATGTGTGGATTGAGCCTTCTTTGTGGTTCACGAGTTGGTTTCGCTCCCTCCAATAAAATTCGATGCAGACACATGGTAGGGCTTATTCCCTTGATATCTGCAATAGACCAACCAATGGCTGATTTGAACTCTTTTAGCACCCTAATTAGCTTATCTTCTTCCAAACGGGTGAGGTCAGATGCTATTATAACTGGGAGAGTTTCAAACTCAGCTAGGTAAGCATATTTTAGATGTGATGGAAGTGGTTTAAGGTCTAGTTTTGGAGGTTTAACAATAGAAGGGATCAGATGTGTGGTAGATGGTTCTAATGGCTCTATAAGAGGCGAAAATGTGGAGGGATATTATTTTAATGCTTCCAAGGCAGCCACCATCTCCATGAGCACTTCTTCATCAAAGTCATTTTGAGATTGACTCAAAACATATTGTAATGGATCATTGGATTGTGCCAGCAAAAACTTAGAGAAAACAAGTGAATCAAGCACATCAATCGAACAACAATCAATTGAACTAGAAGGGTGAGAAAGAGATTCAAACACTTTGAATTGTACAGTTTCTCCTAGCACAGTCATGGTGAGGAGACCATTTTGCACATCTATGATCGTCTTTGCCGTGGCCATAAAGGGTCTCCCAAGAATAATAGGTAACTCACGATCAGGTAGAGGAGCCTCTTCCATGTCCAACACTACAAAATCAGCAGGCAAAATTAGTTTGTCAACTTGAACTAAGATATCTTCCACTATACCTCTTGGATATTTCACTGATCGATCAGCAAGTTGCAATGAAATAGTTGTTGCCTTCAAACCCCCCAAACCTAATTGAAGGTACACTGAATAGGGCATTAAATTGATGCTAGCCCCCAAGTCAAGCATAGCCTTTTCAACTAGCTTATCTCCAATGGTGATATTGATAGAAAAACTGCCCGGATCCTTGAGTTTTGGTGGGAGCTTTCTTTGAAGCGCAGCACTCACATTTTCAGACACCAACACCTTCTCATTAGGTCCATACTTCCTCTTGTAAGTGTTTAGCTCCTTGAAAAATTTCCCATACGCTGGCATATTCCTAATGACATCAAGCAAAGGTAAATTAACATTCACTTTACTTAATATATCAAAAATTTCTTTAAATGACTTATCCTGCTTGCTTTTGGCAAGTCTTCCAGGAAATGGAATGGGTGGAGAGTAAGGTTTTTCAGCCTTGTGAAAATTTGGAGCTTCAAACGAAGAAGTGGCATTGCTTGGATCGTCATTCGGTTTCTCATTCTCTTCTTGAGTGGGACCTGCATTCACATGATCAGATTCATTAGTAACTTCATTGCCAACTCCATTATTAATAACCTTACCACTTCTAAGAGTTATGACCGCTTTGGCTTGCTCTTGGTTCCTTTGAAGTATCACCGGTTGGCTTGGAAATTTTCCGGGTTCTCTTTGACTCAAAGCATCAGCAATCTGACCTAATTGTGTCTCCATTTTGGTTAGAGCAGCTGAATGTTGTTGGAGAGTACTATTGGTAGTTTGCTGGAATTGAACAGTGTTTTGAGCTAGCATTTTGACCGTATCTTTAAGCGTAGTGGCATGCTTTGGTTGGAAATTTTGAAATTGATTGTTATTCTTCCATGAGAGATTGGGATGATCTCTCCAACCCGGGTTATATGTATTAGAGAACGGGTCATTCCTCGGCCTCTGATTGTAAGAATTCATGAGATTCACTTGCTCTTGAACAAATTCGGGATAAGCCTCACTAGCCGAGCATTGATAAGTTGGATGACCTGGTATATTGCAAATGGTACACACCTCAGCTATCTTAGGCACCATATTGATCATAGAATCGAGCTTCTTTTCCAAACTAGCCACCTGCAAGGCCAGATCATTATTAGAACTCATTTCATACACTCCAACTCGTTTACCTCTTGTATCTTTGTGTGGAGCATTAGATCCCAACATCTCATAAATGTTATATGACTCTTGAGCATTTTTTTTCTTCAAAGCTCCACCTGCTGCATTATCAACAGTCGATTGACATGTTTGGGTTAGTCCCTCATAAAAAATTTGCATTTGTAAGTAAAGAGGTAACCCATGATGTGGACATTGCAGCAACAGGCCTTTGAAACGCTCCCAACATTCATTGAAAGGTTCTCCATCATCTTGTTTAAAGTTAAAGATTTGCCCTCTCAAAGTAGCTGTCTTTTGAGTAGAGAAGAACTTCTCCAAAAATTTCTTAGCTACGGCATCCCAAGTGGTGAGCGAACCAGGTGCTAAAGTCATTAGCCAACCCTTTGCTCTATCTTTCAATGTATAAGGAAAAACCCTCATCCTCAGATTTGCTTCAGTCACTCCCTGCAAAGGTAAACTACTCACAACATTGTAGAATTCCTTAATATGGGCTAATGGATCTTCGTTAGGTAAACCATAAAAAGAAGGAAGCATGTGAAAATGTGAAGATTTGAGATCATAATTTCTAGCTTCAGTAGGCAGCAAGATGCACGAAGGGGAATTTGGTATAACCGGTTGAGCATAATCTTCCAAAGCTCGATTTTCATCGTTATTGTCAGCCATCTCTTCTTCTCTGTCAGAATTAGAGTTATCGAAAGAATCTACACTCGTTGGGCCAGAAGAACTATTGTCCTCTTCTACACTGCTAGTTTGGGCACTAGCTGATATAGACTTCTCAAAAGTGTTGCTCTTCAACCGTTCAAGTCTTTGGCCTATCTCAGCAAGTGTATCTGACATATACTACCTGAGAAACAAAAATAAAAATGAAATTAGGGTTTGAGAACAAGCAATTATAGAAGATTGAAATCAGTCCCCGGCAACGGCGCCAAAATTTTGTTGTGTTCCTTCCAAGTGCCAATATATGGTTAGTATAATGGTACAAGTAAGGGTATCGAACCACAGGGACCGATTGGACCTCTATAAATTACTAGTTTCGAAAGAACCCTAACTAAAAATGAAAGTGACAATTTGAAAGTAGTTTTTGTGTTGTAAATGAAAAATAACTTCCAATGCAAAAAGAATGTAGTAGTGAATAATATATTGATGTAGAAAGAATAGGGAAGAGACCAGGGATTTCGAATTCACCATTGCAAAACTAATTCCATGTTTATAAAATTAAACCGTACTCAACTACCAACCTGTTTCCAGAGTTCGTTTTACATATATATGATCAGCCATATGATGTGTGGTTTTGATCAAATTCTCCTAATCTGCAACCTAGTTGGGATGTTCAACTTTGGTTCCAAGTTAAGAGTCATTAGCATGCAAGAAAACGTTAAAGAACCAAAGAAAATACACAGCATGATGTTTGCATAGCATTCTCTTCATTCATTCACATGTCTAACAAGATTAAGCATGATGTTTACTATAACCTTGTCTAGATAATCTGTAGGCAACTCTAGCGGTGATCAAACATTAAAATTGACAAACAAATTGAACAATAGATTCAGTGAATGAAACAAGAAATAAATTGATGAACTGAATACTCTAAATTAGAAACATGGATCAATGTTGCAAGGCTACATCGAAATCCCTAGCTATGAATTTAGTTACACATCATGTTCAAAGAGATTAAAACAAAAATAAACAACATGAGTGAAAATAAATTCATGAGAGGAAACCCTTGAACCAATTCTGATGTTGAAATGGAGTGGAGTGGTTAGTGTATTGCAGAGTTTTAGCCATTTGATTTCAGTCAAAAGCCACGAAATGACTCCTCCCATCATATTATGATGTTCCCCATGTTTTGGACTCAATCCGATATCGATTGGTCCATGAAATTGGACAATTCAGGTTTGTACGAAGTTCGTTCTGAAATGGAGTGGTTTTGTGTATTGCATAGTTTTAGCCATTGGATTTCACTCAAAAGTCACCAAATGACTTCTCCCAT
This sequence comes from Prunus persica, assembly GCF_000346465.2. Taxonomy (NCBI): domain Eukaryota; kingdom Viridiplantae; phylum Streptophyta; class Magnoliopsida; order Rosales; family Rosaceae; genus Prunus; species Prunus persica. The sequence goes on along the minus strand of NC_034013.1, from coordinate 7,179,237 downwards.
CATATTATGGTGTTGCCCAAGTTTTGGACTCAATCCGATATCGATTGGTTCACGAAATTGGACAATACAGGTTCGTACGAAGTTCGTTATGAAATGGAGTGGTTGGTATATTTTATAGTTTTTCCCATTGGATTTCACTCAAAAGCCACCAAATCACTCCACGCACCATATTATGATGCTCCCCACGTTTTGGACTCAATCCGATATCGATTGGTCCATGAAATTGGGCAATTCGAGTTCGAACGAAGTTCGTTCTGAAATGGAGTGGTTGCTGTATTGCATAGTTTTAGCCATTGGATTTCACTCAAAAGACACCGAACGACTGCTCCCATCACATTATGATGTTCCCCAAGTTTCGGACACAATCCGATATCAATTGGTCCATGAAATTGGACAATTCAGTTTCGTACGAAGTTCGTTCTGAAATTGCGTGGTTGGTGTATTGCATAGTTGAAGAGATTGGATTTCACTCACAACCCACCAAATGACTCCTCCGACCGTATTATGATGTTCCCCATCTTTTGGACACAATCCGATATCGATTGGTCCATGAAATTGGACAATTCAGGTTCGCTCGAAGTTCGTCATGAACTGGAGTAGTTGGTGTATTGCATAGTTGCAGGGATTGGATTCCACTCAAAAGCCACCAAATGACTCCTCCCACCGTGTTATGATATGCCCCAAGTTTTGGACTCAATCCGATATCGATTGGTCCATGAAATTGGACAATTCAGGTTCGTACGAAGTACATTCTGAAATGGAGTGGTTGGTGTATTGCATAGTTGTAGAGATTGGATTTCACTCAAAACCCACCAAATGACTCCTCCCACCGTATTATGATGTTCCCCAAGTTTTGGACTGAATCCGATATCGATTGGTCCATGAAAATGGACAATTCAGGTTCGTAAGAAGTTCGTTCTGAAATGGAGTGGTTAGTGTATTGCATCGTTTTAGCAATTGGATTTCACTCAAAAGTCACCAAACGAGTCCTCCCATGATATTATAATGTTCCCCATGTTTTGGACTCAATCCGGTATCGATTGGAACGTGAAATTGGACAATTCAAGTTCGTACGAAGTTCGTTATGAAATGGAGTGGTTGGTGTATTGCCTAGTTGTAGACATTGGAATTTACCCAAAACCCACCAAATGACTCCTCCCACCGTATTATGATGTTCCCCAAGTTTTGGACTCAATCTGATACCGATTGGTCGATGAAATTGGACAATTCAGGTTCGTACGAAGTTCGTTCTGAAATATAGTGGTTGGTGTTTTGCATAGTTTTAGCCATAGGAGTTCACTCAGAAGACACCAAATGACTCCTCCCATATATTATGATGTTCCCCCTGTTTTGGACTCAATCCGATATCGATTGGTCCATGAAATTTGACAATTCAGGTTCGTACGAAGTTCGTTCTGAAATGGAGTGGTTAGTGTATTGCATAGTTTTAGCCATTGGATTTCACTCAAAAGTCACCAAATGACTCCAACCATCATAATACGATGTTCCCCAAGTTTTGGATTCAATCCGATATCGATTGGTCTATGGAATTGGACAATTCAGGTTCGTACGAAGTTCATCATGAAATGGAGTGGTTGGTGTTGCATAGTTGTAGAGATTGGATTTCACTCAAAATCCACCAAATGACAACTCCCACCGTATTATGATGTTCCCCAAGTTTTGTACTCAATCCGATATCGATTGGTCCATTAAATTAGACAACTCAGGTTCGTGCGAAGTTCTTTCTGAAATGGAGTGGTTGGTGTATTGCACAGTTTTACCAATTGGATTTCACTCAAAAGCCACTAAATGACTCCTCCCACCGTATTATATTGTTCCCCAAGTTTTGGACTCAATCCGATATAGATTGGTCCAAGAAATTGGACAACTCAGGTTCGTACAAAGTTCGTTATGAAATGGAGTGGTTGGTGTATTGCATAGTTGTAAAGATTGGATTTCACTCAAAACCCACCGAACGACTCCTCCCACTGTATTACGATGTTCCCCAACTTTCGGAGTCAATCCGATATCGATTGGTTCATGAAATTGGACAATTCAGGTTCGTACAAAGTTCGTTCTGAAATGGAGTAGTTGGTGTATTGCATAGTTTTAGGGATTGGATTTCACTCAAATCCCACCAAATGACTCCGCCCACCGTATTATGGTGATCCCCACATTTTGGACTCAATCCGATATCGATTGGTCCATGAAATTGGACAATTCAGGTTCGTACGAAGTTCGTCCTGAAATGGAGTGGTTAGTGTATTGCAAAGTTTTAGCCATTGGTTTTCACTCAAAAGTCACGAAATGACTCCAACCATCATATTATGATGTTCCCCAAGTTTTGGACTCAATCAGATATCAATTGGCACATGAAATTGGACAATTCAAGTTCGTACGAAGTTCATTATGAAATGGAGTGGTTGGTGTATTGCATAGTTGTAGAGATTGGATTTCACTCAAAACCCACCAAATGAATTCTCCCACCATATTATGATGTACCCTAAGTTTTGGACTCAATCCGATATCGATTGGTCCATGAAATTCGACAATTCAGGTTCGTACGAAGTTCGTTCTGAAATGGAGTGGTTAGTGTATTGCATAGTTTTAGCCGTTGGATTTCACTCAAAAGTCCCCAAATGAATCCTCCCATCGTATTATGATGTTCCCCAAGTTTTGGCCTCAATCCGATATGGATTGGTCCAAGAAATTGGACAATTCAGGTTCGTACGAAGTTCGTTATGAAATGGAGTGGTTGATGTATTGCATAGTTGTAGAGATTGGATTTCACCCAAAGGCCACCAAATGAATTCTCCCACCGTATTATGATGTTCCCCAAATTTTGGACTCAATCAGATATCGATTGGTCCATGAAATTGAACAATTCAGATTCGTACGAAGTTCTTTATGAAATGGAGTGGTTAGAGTATTGCATAGTTGTAGAGATTGGATTTCACTCAAAAGCCACCAAATGAATTCTCCCATCGTATTACGATGTTAGCCAAGTTTTGGACTCAATCCGATGTCGATTGGTCCTTGAAATTCGACAATTTAGGTTCGTACGAAGTTCGTTTTGAAATGGAGTGGTTGGTGTGTTGCATAGTTGTAAAGATTGGATTTCACTCAAAACCCACCAAATGACTCCTCCTGCCGTATTATGATGTTCCCCAAGTTTTGGACTCAATCCGATACAGATTGGTCCGTGAAATTGGACAATTCAGGTTCGCACGAAGTTCGTAATGAAATGGAGTGGTTGGTGTATTGCATAGTTGTAGAGATTGGATTTCACTCAAATCCCACCAAATGACTCCTCCCACCGTATTATGATGATCCCCCAGTTTTGGACTCAATCCGATATAGATTGGTCCAAGAAATTGGACAAGTCAGGTTCGTACCAAGTTCGTTATGAAATGGAGTGGTTGGTGTGTTGCATAGTTGTAAAGATTGGATTTCACTCAAAACCTATCAAATGACTCCTCCTACCGTATTATTACGTTCCCCAAGTTGTGGACTCAATCCGATATCGATTGGTCCATGAAATTGGACAATTCAGGTTCGTACGAAGTTCGTTCTGAAATGGAGTGGTTGGTGTATTGCATAGTTGTAGAGATTGGATTTCAGTCAAAACCCACCAAATGACTCCTCCCACCGTATTATGATGTCCCCTAAGTTTTGGACTCAATTCGATGTCGATTGGTCCATGAAATTGGACAGTTCAGGTTCGTACGAAGTTCGTTCTGAAATGCAGTGGTTGGTGTATTGCATAGTTGTAGAGGTTGGATTTCACTCAAAAGCCACTAAATGACTCCTCCCACCGTATTATGATGTTCCCCAAGTTTTGGACTCAATCCGATATAGATTGGTCCAAGAAATTGGGCAACTCCGGTTCGTAGGAAATTCGTTAGGAAATGGAGTGGTTGGTGTATTGCATAGTTGTAGAGATTGGATTTCACTCAAAACCCACCAAATGACTCCTCCCACTGTATTACGATATTCCCCAAGTTTTGGAGTCAATCCGATATTGATTGGTTCATGAAATTGGACAATTCAGGTTCGTACGAAGTTCGTTCTGAAATGGAGTGGTTGGTGTATTGCATAGTTTGAGCTATTGGATTTCAGTCACCAAATGACTCCTCCCATCATATTATGATATTCCCCAAGTTTTGGACTCAATTTGATATCGATTGGTCCATGAAATTGGACAATTCAGGTTCGTACGAAGTTCTTTATGAAATGGAGTGGTTGGCGTATTGCATAGTTGTAGAGATTGGATTTCACTCAGAAGCCACCAAATGACTCCTCCCACCATATTAAGATGATCCCCAACTTTTGGACTCAATCCGATATCGATTGGTCCATGAAATTGGACAACTCAGGTTCGTTCGAAGTTCGTTAGGAAATGGAGTGGTTGGTGTGTTGCATAGTTGTAGAGATTGGAATTCGCTCAAAACCCACCAAATGACTCCTCCCCCCGTATTACGATGTTCCCCAAGTTCTGGAGTCAATCTGATATCGATTGTTTCATGAAATTGGACAATTCAGGTTCGTACGAAGTTCGTTCTGAAATGGAGTGGTTGGTGTATTGCATGGTTGTAGAGATTGGATTTCACTCAAATCCCACCAAATGACTCCGCCCACTGTATTATGATGATCTCCATGTTTTGGGCTCAATCCGATTTCGATTGGTCCATGAAATTGGACAATTAAGGTTCGTACGAAGTTCTTTATGAAATGGAGTGGTTGGTGTATTGCATAGTTGTAGAGATTGGATTTCACTCAAAACCCACCAAATGACTCCTCCCACTGTATTACGATATTCCCCAAGTTTTGGAGTCAATCCGATATTGATTGGTTCATTAAATTGGACAATTCAGGTTCGTACGAAGTTCGTTCTGAAATGGAGTGGTTGGTGTATTGCATAGTTTGAGCTATTGGATTTCAGTCACCAAATGACTCCTCCCATCATATTATGATATTCCCCAAGTTTTGGACTCAATTTGATATCGATTGGTCCATGAAATTGGACAATTCAGGTTCGTACGAAGTTCTTTATGAAATGGAGTGGTTGGCGTATTGCATAGTTGTAGAGATTGGATTTCACTCAGAAGCCACCAAATGACTCCTCCCACCATATTAAGATGATCCCCAACTTTTGGACTCAATCCGATATCGATTGGTCCATGAAATTGGACAACTCAGGTTCGTTCGAAGTTCGTTGGGAAATGGAGTGGTTGGTGTGTTGCATAGTTGTAGAGATTGGAATTCGCTCAAAACCCACCAAATGACTCCTCCCCCCGTATTACGATGTTCCCCAAGTTCTGGAGTCAATCTGATATCGATTGTTTCATGAAATTGGACAATTCAGGTTCGTACGAAGTTCGTTCTGAAATGGAGTGGTTGGTGTATTGCATGGTTGTAGAGATTGGATTTCACTCAAATCCCACCAAATGACTCCGCCCACTGTATTATGATGATCTCCATGTTTTGGGCTCAATCCGATTTCGATTGGTCCATGAAATTGGACAATTCAGGTTCGTACGAAGTTCTTTATGAAATGGAGTGGTTGGTGTATTGCATAGTTCTAGAGATTGGATTTCACTCGAAAGCCACCAAATGACTCCTCCCACCGTATTATGATGTTCCCCAAGTTTTGGACTCAACCGATATCGATTGGTGTATGAAATTGGACAATTCAGGTTCGTACGAAGTTCGTTCTGAAATGAAGTGGTTAGTGTATGGCATAGTTGTAGAGATTGGATTTTACTCAAAACCCACCAAATGACTCCTCCCACCGTATTATGATGATCCCCACGTTTTGGACTCAATCCGATATAGATTGGTCCAAGAAATTGGACAATTCAGGTACGTACAAAGTTCTTTATGAAATAGAGTGGTCGGTGTATTGCATAGTTGTAGAGATTGGATTTCACTCAAAACCCACCAAATGACTCCTCCCACCGTATTACGATGTTCCGCAAGTTTTGGACTCAATCCGATATCGATTGGTCCATGAAATTGGACAATTCAGGTTCGTACGAAGTTAGTTATGAAATGGTGTGGTTGGTGTATTGCATAGTTGTAGATATTGGATTTCACTCAAATCCCACCAAATGACTCCTCCCACCGTATTCTGATGATCCCCAAGTTTTGGACTCAATCCGATATCGATTGGTACAAGAATTTGGACAATTCTGGTTCGTACGAAGTTTGTTATGAAATGGAGTGGTTGGTGTATTGCATAGTTGTAGAGATTGGAATTCACTCAAAACCCATCAAATGACTCCTCCCACCGTATTATGATGTTCCCCAAGTTTTGTACTCAATCCGATATCGATTGTTCCATGAAATTGGACAATTCAGGTTCGTACGAAGTTCGTTCTGAAATGGAGTGGTTGGTGTATTGCATAGTTGTAGAGATTGGAATTCACTCAAAACCCATCAAATGACTCCTCCCACCGTATTATGATGTTCCCAAAGTTTTGTACTCAATCCGATATCGATTGTTCCATGAAATTGGACAATTCAGGTTCGTACGAAGTTCGTTCTGAAATGGAGTGGTTGTTGTTTTGCATAGTTTTAACCATTGGATTTCACTCGAAAGACACCAAATGACACCCTCCACCGTATTATGATGGTCCCCAGGTTTTTCACTCAATTCGATATTGATCGGTCCATGAAATTGGACAATTAAGGTTCGTACGAAGTTCGTTCTGAAATGGAGTGGTTGGTGTATTGCATAGTTGTAGAGATCGGATTTCACTCAAAACCCACCAAACAACTCCTCCCACCGTATTATGATATTCCCCAAGTTTTGGACTCAATCCGATATCGATTGGAACATGAAATTGGACAATTCAGGTTCGTACGAAGCTCGTTATGAAATGGAGTGGTTTGCGTATTGCATAGTTGTAGAGATTGCATTTCACTCAAAACCCACCAAATGACTCCTCCCACCGTGTTATGATGTTCCCCAAGTTTTGGACTCAATCCGATATCGATTAGTCCATGAAATTGGACAATTCAGGTTCGTACGAAGTTCGTTCTGAAATGGGGTGGTTGGTTATTGCATAGTTTTAGCCAATAGATTTCAGTCAAAAGACACCAAATGATTCCTCCCACCATATTATGTTGTTCCCCAAGTTTTGGACTCAATCCGATATCGATTGGTCCAAGAACTTGGGCAATTCAGGTTCCTACGAACTTCGTTCGGAAATGGAGTGGTTGGTGTATTGCATAGTTTTAGCCATAGGATTTCACTCGAAAGACACCAAATGACACCTTCCACCGTATTATGATGTTCCCCAGGTTTTTCACTCAATTCGATATTGATCGGTCCATAAAATTGGACAATTAAGGTTCGTACGAAGTTCGTTCTGAAATGGAGTGGTTAGTGTATTGCATAGTTTTAGCCATTGAATTTCAGTCAAAAGACATCAAATGACTCCTCCCATCATATTATGATGTTCCCCATGTTTTGGACTCAATCCGATATCGATTGGTCCAAGAAATTGGACAATTCAGGCTCGTACGAAGTTCGTTCTGAAATGGGGTGGTTGGTTATTGCATAGTTTTAGCCAATAGATTTCAGTCAAAAGACACCAAATGACTCCTCCCACCATATTATGTTGTTCCCCAAGTTTTGGACTCAATCCGATATCGATTGGTCCAAGAACTTGGGCAATTCAGGTTCCTACGAACTTCGTTCGGAAATGGAGTGGTTGGTGTATTGCATAGTTTTAGCCATTGGATTTCACTTGAAAGACACCAAATGACACCTCCCACCGTATTATGATGTTCCCCAGGTTTTCCACTCAATCCGATATCGATCGGTCCATGAAATTGGACAATTCAGGTTTGTACGAAGTTCGTTCTGAAATGGAGTGGTTGGTGTATTGCATAGTTGTAGAGATTGGATTTCACTCAAAACCCACCAAACGACTCCTCCCACCGTATTATGATATTCCCCAAGTTTTGGACTCAATCCGATATCGATTGGAACATGAAATTGGACAATTCAGGTTCGTACGAAGTTCGTTATGAAATGGAGTGGTTGGCGTATTGCATAGTTGTAGAGATTGGATTTCACTCAAAACCCACCAAATGACTCCTCCCACCGTATTATGATGTTCCCAAAGTTTTGGACTCAATCCGTTACCGATTGGTCCATTAAATTGGACAATTCAGGTTTATACGAAGTTCGTTATGAAATGGAGTGGTCGGTGTATTGCATAGTTGTAGAGATTGGATTTCACTGAAACCCCGCCAAATGACTCCTCCCTCCGTATTATGTTGTTCCCACGTTTTGGACTCAATCCGATATCAATTGGTCCATGAAATTGGAGAATTCAGGTTCGTACGTACTTCGTTCTGAAATAGAGTGGTGGGTGTATTGCATAGTTGTAGAGATTGGATTTCACTCAAAACGCACCAAATGACTCCTGCCACCGTATTATGATGTCCCCCAAGTTTTGGACTCAAGCCGATATCGATTGGTCCATGAAATTGCACAATTTAGGTTCATACGAAGTTCGTTCTGAAATGGAGTGGTTGGTGTATTGCATAGTTGTAGAAATTGGATTTCACTCAAATCCCACCAAATGACTCCTACAACGTTATTATGATGAATCCCAAGTTTTGGACTCAATCCGATATCGATTTTTCCAAGAAATTGGACAATTCAGGTTCGTACGAAGTTCATTATGACATGGAGTAGTTGGTGTACTGCACAGTTGTAGAGATTGAATTTCACTCAAAAACCACCAAATGACTCCTGCCACCGTGTTAGGATGTTCCCCAAGTTTTGGACCCAATCCGATATCGATTGGTCCATGAAATTGGACAATTCAGGTTCGTACGAAGTTCGTTCTGAAATGGAGTGGTTGGTGTATTGCATAGTTGTAGCCATTGGATTTCAGTCAAAAGACACCAAATGACTCCTCCAACCGTATTATGATGTTCCCCAAGTTTTGGACTCAATCCGATATCGATTGGTCCATGAAATTGGACAATTCAGGTTCGTACGAAGTTCGTTCTGAAATGGAGCGGTTGGTGTATTGCAAAGTTATAGAGGTTGGATTTAACTCAAAACCCACCGAATGACTCCTCCCACCGTATTATGATGTTCCCCAAGTTTTGGACTCAATCCGATATCGATTGGTCCATGAAATTGGACAATTCAAGTTCGTACGAAGTTCGTATCTGAGAATGGAGTGGTTGGTGTATTGCATAGTTTTAGCCATTGGATTTCACTCAAAGACACCAAATGACTCCTCCCACCGTATTATGATGTTCCCCAAGTTTTGGACTCAATCCTATATCGATTGGTTCATGAAATTGGACAATTCAGGTTCGTACGAAGTTCGTTCTGAAATGAGTGGTTGGTGTATTGCATAGTTTTAGCCATTGAATTTCACTCAAAAGACACTAAATGACTCCTCCCACCGTATTATGATGTTCCCCAGGGTTTGGACTCATTTCGATATCGATTGGTCCATGAAATTGGACAATTCAAGTTCGTACAAAGTTCGTTCTGAAATGGAGTGGTTGTTGTATTTCATAGTTGTAGAGATTGGATTTCACTCAAAACCCACCAAATGACTCCTCGCACCGTATCATGATGTTTCCCATATTTTAGACTCAATACGATATCGATTGGCCGATGAAATTGGACAATTCAAGTTCGTATGAAGTTAGTTATGAAGTGGAGTGGTTAGTGTATTGCATAGTTGTAGGGATTGGATTTCACTCAAAACCCACCAAATGACTCCTCCCACCGTATTATTATGTTCCCCAAGTTTTGGACTCAATCCGATTTCGACTGGTCCATGAAATTGGACAATTCAGGTTCGTACGAAGTTCGTTCTAAAATGGAGTGGTTGGTGTATTGCATAGTTTTAGCCATTGGCTTTAACTAAAAAGACACCAAATGACTCCTCCCACCGTATTATGAAGTTCCCCAAGTTTTGGAGTCAATCCGATATCGATTGGTCCATGAAATTGGACAATTCAGGTTCGTACGAAGTTCATTCGAAAATGGAATGGTTGGTGTATTCCGTAGTTTTAGCCATAGGAGTTCACTTAAAAGACACCAAATGACTCCTCCCATCATATTATGATGTTCGCCATGTTTTGGACTCAATCCGATATCGATTGGTCCATGAAATTGGACAGTTCAGGTTCGTACGAAGTTCGTTCTGAAATGGAGTGGTTGGTGTATTGCATAGTTTTAGCCACAGGAGTTCACTAAAATGAAACCAAATGACTCCTCCCATCATATTATGATGTTCCCCAAGTTTTGGACTCAATCCGATATCGATTGGTCCATGAAATTGGACAATTCAGGTTCGTACGAAGTTCGTTCTGAAATGGAGTGGTTGGTGTATTGCATAGTTTTAGCCATTGGATTTCAGTCAAAAGACACCAAATAACTCCTCCCATCATATTGTGATGTTCCCCTTGTTTTGGACTCAATCCGATATCGATTGGTCCATGAAATTGGACAATTCAGGTTCGTACAAAGTTCGTTCTGAAATGGAGTGGTTAGTGTATTGCATAGTTTTAGCCATTGGATTTCACTCAAATGTCACCAAATGACTCCAGCCAACATATTATGATGTTCCCCAAGTTTTGGACTCAATCCGATATCGATTGGTCCATGAAATTGGACAATTCAGCTTCGTACGAGATTCGTTATGAAATGGAGTGGTTGGTGTATTGCCTAGTTGTAGAGATTGGATTTCACTCAAAACCCCCGAAATGACTCCTCCCAACGTATTATGATGTTCCCCAAGTTTTGGACTCAATCCAATATCGATTGGTCCATGAAATTAGACAATTCAGGTTCGTATGAAGTTCGTTCGGAAATGGAGTGGTTGGTGTATTCCGTAGTTTTAGCCATAGGAGTTCACTTAAAAGACACCAAATGACTCCTCCCATCGTATTACGATGTTCGCCATGTTTTGGACTCAATCCGATATCGATTGGTCCATGAAATTGGACAGTTCAGTTTCGTACGAAGTTCCTTCTGAAATGGAGTGGTTGGTGTATAGCGTAGTTTTAGCCATAGGATTTCACTCAAAAGCAACCAAATGACTCCTCCCGCCGTATTAGGATGTTCCCCAAGTTTTAGACTCAATCCGATATCGATTGGTCCTTGAAGTTGGCCGATTCAGGTTCGTACGAAGTGCGTTATAAAATGGAGTGGTTGGTGTATTGCATAGTTGTAGAGACTGGATTTCACTCAAAACCCACAAAATGAGTCCTCCCACCGTATTATGATGTTCCCCAAGTTTTGGACTCAATCCGATATCGATTGGTCCATGAAATTGGACAATTCAGGTTCGTACGAAGTTCGTTCTGAAATGGAGTGGTTGGTGTGTTGCATAGTTGTAGAGATTGGATTTCACTCAAAAGCCACCAAATGGCTCCTCCCACCGTATTATGATGTTCCCCAAGTTTTGGACTCAATCCGATATCGATTGGTCCATCAAATTGGACAATTCAGGCTCGTACGAAGTTCGTTCTGAAATGGAGTGGTTAGTGTATTGCATAGTTTTAGCCATTGAATTTCAATCAAAAGTCTCCAAATGACTCCTCCCATCATATTATGATTTTCCTCAAGTTTTGGACTCAATCCGATATCGATTGGTCCATGAAATTGGACAATTCAGGTTCGTACGAAGTTCATTCTGAAATGAACTGGTTGGTGTATTGCAAAGTTTTACCCATTGTATTTCACTCAAAAGTCACCAAATGACTCCGCCCACCATATTATGATGTTCCCCACGTTTTGGACTCAATCCGATATCGATTGATCCATGAAATTGGACAATTCAGGTTCGTACAAAGTTCGTTCTGAAATGGAGTGGTTTGTGTATTTCAATATTTTAGCCATTGGATTTCACTCACAAGTCACCAAATGACTCCTCCCACCATATTATGATGTTCACCAAGTTTTAGACTCAATCCGACATTGATTGGTCCATGAAATTGGACAATTCATGTTCATACGAAGTTTGTTAAAAAATCGAGTGGTTGGGGGTATTGCATTCTTTTAGCCGTTGGATTTCACTCAAATGTCACCACATGACTTCCCCCACCATATTATGATGTTCCCCAAATTTTGGACTCAATCCGATATCGATTGGTCCATGAAATTGGACAATTCAAGTTCGTATGAAGTTAGTTATGAAGTGGAGTGGTTAGTGTATTGCATAGTTGTAGAGATTGGATTTCACTCAAAACCCACCAAATGACTCCTCCCACCGTATTATTATGTTCCCCAAGTTTTGGACTCAATCCGATTTCGACTGGTCCATGAAATTGGACAATTCAGGTTCGTACGAAGTTCGTTCTAAAATGGAGTGGTTGGTGTATTGCATAGTTTTAGCCATTGGATTTCACTCAAAAGTCACCAAACGACTCCTCCCACCATATTATGATGTTCCCCAAGTTTTGAACTCAATCCGATATCGATTGGTCTATGAAATTGGACAATTCAGGTTTGTACGAAGTTCGTGATGAAATGGAGTGGTTGGTGTTTTGCATAGTTTTAGCCATCGGATTTCACTCAAAAGTCACCAAACGACTCCTCCCACCATATTATGATGTTCCCCAAGTTTTGGACTCAATTCGATATCGATTGGTCCATGAAATCGGACTGTTCATGTTCATATGAAGTTCCTTATGAAATGGAGAGGTTGGTGTATTGCATGGTTCAAGAGATAGGGTTTCACTCAAACCCACCAAATGACTCTTCCCATCATATTAGATGTTCACCAGGTTTTGTACTCAATCCGATATCGATTGGTCCATGAAATCGGACAATTCCAGTACGTACGTAGTACGTTATGAAATGAAGTAGTTGGTGTATTGCAAAGTTTTTGCCATTGGATTTCACTCAAAAGTCACTAAATGACTCCTCCCACCATATTATGATGTTTCCCAAGTTGTGGACTCAATCCGATATCGATTGGTCCACGAAATTGGACAATTCAGGTTCGTATGAAGTGGGTGGTGTATTGCATTGTTTTTGCCCTTGGATTTGACACAAAACCCACTAATAGACTCCTCCCACTATATTATGATGTTCCCCAAGTTTTGGACTCAATCTGATATCGATTGGTCCATGAAATTGGACATTTAGGTTCATACGAACTTCGTTCTGAAATGGAGTGGTTGGCGCATTGTATAGTTCTAGAGATTTGATTTCACTCAAAACCCACCAACTGACTCCTCCCACAACATTATGATGTTCCGCAAGTTTTGGACTCAATCCGATATCGATTGGTCCACGAATTCGGACAATTTAGTTTCGTACGACGTTCGTTCTAAAATGCAGTCGTTGGTCTATGCCATTGTTTTTGCCATCAGATTTTGCTCAAAACTCACCAAATGACTCCTCCCACAACATTATGATGTTCCCCAAGTTTTGGACTCAATTCGATATCGACTAGTCCATGAAATTGGACAATTTAGGTTCGTTCGAAGTATGTTCTGAAATGGAGTGGTCGGTGTATTGTATGGTTCTAGAGATTGGATTTCACTCAAACCCCACAAATGACTCCTCCGAAAATATTTTGATGTTCCCCAAGTTTTGGACTCAATCTAATATCGTTTGGTCGACGAAATCGGACAATTCAGGTTTGTACGAAGTTCGTTCCCAAATGGAGTGGTTGGTGTATTGTATAGTTCTAGGGATTGGATTTCACACAAAACCCACCAAATGACTGCCACAATATTATGACGTTCCCCAATTTTTGGACTCTATCCGATATCAATTGGTCGATGAAATCGGAATATTCAGGTTCATACGAAGCTCGTTCTGAAATGGATTGGTTGGTGTGTTGCATAGTTTTGGCAATTGGATTTCACTCAAAACTCACCAAATGACTCCTCCCACAACATTATGATGTTCCCCAAGTTTTACACTCAATCCAATATTGATTTTTCCATGAAATTGAACAATTCAGGTTCGTACGAAGTTCGTTATGAAATGGAGTGGTTGGTGTACTGTATCGTCCAAGAGATTGGATTTCATTCAAAACCCAAGAAATTACTCCTCCCACAATATTATGATGTTCCCCAAGTTTTGGACTCAATCCAATATTGATTGGTCCACAAAATCGGACAATTCAGTTTCAAACGAAGTTCGTTCTGAAATGGAGTGGTTGATGTATTGCACAGTTTTGGCAATTCGATTTTGCTCAAAACTCACCAAATGACTCCTGCCACCATATTATGATCTTCCCCAAGTTTTGGATCTCCGATATCGATTGGTCCATGAAATTGGACAATTAAGGTTTGTATGAAGCTTTGGTGTATTGTATAGTTCTAGAGATTGGATTTCATAAAAACCCACCAAATGACTCCTCCCACAATATTATGATGTTCCCCAAGTTTTGGACTCAATCCGATATTGATTGGCCCTGAAATTGGACAATTCAGTTTTGAACGAAGTTCGTTCTGAAATGGTGTGGTTGGTGTATTTCACAGTTTTGGCCACTGGATTTCAATCAAACCCCACCAAATGACTACTCCCACTATATTACGATGTTCCCAAAGTTTTGGACTCCATCCAACATCGACTGGTCCCAAAAATCGGCCAATTCAGGTTCGTACGAAGTTCGTGTTGAAATGGAGTGGTTTGTGTATTGTGTAGTTCTAGAGATTGGATTTCACTCAAAACGAACCAAATAACTCCTCTCACAATATTATTATGTTCCCCAAGTTTTGGACTGAATCCGATATCGATTGGTCTATGAAATTGGACAATTCAGGTTCGTACAAAGCTCGTTCTGAAATGGAGTGGTTGGTGTATTACATTGTTTTATCCTTTGGATTTCACACAAAACTTACAAAATGACACCTCCCACAACATTATGTTGGTCAGTAAGTTTTGGACTCAATCTGATATCGATTGGTCCATGAAATTTGACAATTCAGGTTCGCACGAAGTTCGTTCTGAACTGGAGTGGTTGGTGTATTGCATAGTTTTAGCCCTAGGATTTCACTCAAAAGACACCAAATGACTCCTCCCACCATATTAGGATGTTCCCCAAGTTTTGGACTCATTCCGATATCGCTTGGTCCATGAAATTGGACAATTCATGTTCATACGAAGTTCGTTATGAAATGGAGTGGTTGGTGTATTGCACAGTTGTAGAGATTGGATTTCCCTCAAAACCCACCAAATGACTCCACTCACTGTATTATGATGTTCCCCAAGTTTTGAAGTCAATCCGATATCTATTGGTCCATGAAATTGGACAATTCATGTTCGTACGAAGTTCGTTCTGTAATGGAGTGGTTGGTGTATTGCATAGTTTTAGCCATTGGATTTCACTCAAAAGACACCAAATGACTCCTCCCACCGTATTATGATGTTCCCCAAGTTCTGGACTCAATCCGATATCGATTGGTCCATGAAATTGGATAATTCAGGTTCATATGAAGTTCGTTATGAAATGGAGTGGTTGCTTTATTGCATAGTTGTAGAGATTGGGTTTCACTCAAAACAAACCAAATGACTCCTCCCACCGTATTATGATGTTCCCCAAGTTTTGGACTCAATCCGATATCAATTGGTCCTTGAAATTGGACAATTCAGGTTCGTACGAAGTTCGTTACGAAATAGGGTAGTTGGTGTATTGCATAGTTGTAGAGATTGGATTTCTTTCCAAATCCACAAAATGAGTCCTCCCACCGTATTATGATGATCCCCAAGGTTTGGACTCAATCCGAAATCGATTGGTCCATGAAAGTGGACAATTCAGGTTCGTACGAAGTTCGTTATGAAATGGAGTGGTTCGTGTGTTACATAGTTGTAGAGATTGGATTTCACTCAAAACCCACCAAATGACTCCTCCCATCGTATTATGATGATTCCCAAGTTTTGGACTCAATCCGATATCGATTGGTCCCTGAAATTGGACAATTCACGTTCGTTGTGAAATGGAGTGATTGGTGTATTGCACAGTTTTTCCCATTGGATTTCACTCGAAAGCCACCAAATAACTCCACCAACCACAGTATGATGCTCCCCACGTTTTCGACTCAATCCGATATCGATTGGTCCCAAAAATAGGCCAATTCAGGTTCGTACGAAGTTCGTTCTGAAATGGAGTGGTTGGTGTATTGCATAGGTTTAGCCATTGGATTTCACTGAAAAGACACCAAATGACTCCTCCCATCATATTACGATGTTCCCCAAGTTTTGGACACAATCCGATATTGATTGGTCCATGAAATTGGACAATTCAGTTTCGTACGAAGTTCGTTCTTAAATGGAGTGGTTAGTGTATTGCATAGTTGTAGAGATTGGATTTCACTCAAAAGCCACCAAATGACTCCTCCCACCATATTATGAAGTTCCCCAAGTTTTGGACTCAATCCGATATCGGTTGGTCCATGAAATTATACAATTTAGGTTCTTAAAAAAGTTCGTTCTGAAATGGAGTGGCATGTCTATTTCAAAGTTTTAGCCATTGGATTTCACTCAAAAGTCACCAAATGACTCCTCCAACAATATTGTGATGTTACCCAAGTTTTGAACTTAATCCGATATCGATTGGCCCATGATATTGGACAATTCAGGTTCGTACGAAGTTCATTCTGAAATGGAGTGGTTGGTGTATTCCATAGTTTTAGCCATAGGAGTTCACTTACAAGACACCAAATGACTCCTCCCATCATATTATGATGTTCCCCATGTTTTGGACTCAATCCGATATCGATTGGTCCATGAAATTGGACAATTCAGGTTCAAACGAAGTTCGTTATGAAATGGAGTAGTTGGTGTATTGCATAGTTGTAGAGATTGGATTTCAATCAAAAGCCACCAAATGACTCCTCCCACTGTATTATGATGTTCCCCAAGTTTTGGACTCAATTCGATATCGATTGGTCCATCAAATTCGACAATTTAAGTTCGTACGAAGTTTGTTCTGAAATGGAGTGATTAGTGTATTGCATAGTTTTAGCCATTGGATTTCACTCAAAAATCACCAAATGACTCCTCCCATCATATTGTAATGTTCCCCAAGTTTTGGACTCAATCCGATATCGATTGGAACATGAAATTGGACAATTCAGGTTTGTACGAAGTTCGTTATGAAATGGACTGGTGGTGTATTGCATAGTTGTAGAGATTGGATTTCGCTCAAATCCCACCAAATGACTCCTCCCACCGCATTATGATGTTCCCCATGTTTTGGACTCAATCCGATATCGATTGGTCCATGAAATTGGACAATTCAGGTCCGTACCAAGTTCGTTATGAAATGGACTGGTGGTGTATTGCATAGTTGTAGAGATTGGATTTCACTCAAATCCCACCAAAATGACTCCTCCCACTGTATTTTGATGATCCCCAAGTTTTGGACTCAAACCGATATCGATTGGTCCATGAAATTGGACAATTCAGGTTCGTACAAAGTTCATTCTGAAATGGAGTGGTTTGTATATTGCATAGTTTTAGCCATTGGATTTCACTCAAATATCACCAAATGACTCCAACCATCATATTATGTTGTTTCCCAAGTTTTGGACTCAATCCGATATCGATTGGTCCATGAAATTGGACAATTCACCCTCGTACGAAGTTCGTTCTGAAATGGAGTAGTTGGTGTATTGCATAATTGTAGAGATTGGATTTCACTCAAAACCCACCAAAGGACTCCTCCCACCGCATTATGATGTTCCCCATGTTTTGGACTCAATCCGATATCGATTGGTCCATGAAATTGGACAATTCAGGGTCGTACGAAGTTCGTTATGAAATGGAGTGGTTGGTGTATTGCATAGTTGTAGAGATTGGATTTCACTCAAAATCCACCAAATGACTCCTCCCACCGTATTATGATGTTCCCCAAGTTTTGGACTCAATCTCATATCGATTGGTCCATTAAATTGGACAATTCATGTTCGTATGAAGTTCATTATGAAATGGAGTGGTTGGTGTATTGCATAGTTTTAGCCATTGGATTTCAGTCAAAAGACACCAAATGACTCCTCCCACCGTATTATGATGTTCCCCAAGTTTTGGACTCAATCTGATATCGATTGGTCCATTAAATTGGACAATTCATGTTCGTACGAAGTTCGTTCTGAAATGGAGTGCTTGCTGTATTGCATAGTTTTAGGCATAGGAGTTCACTCAAACGACACCAAACGACTCCCACCGTATTATGGTGTTCCCTAAGTTTTGGACTCAATCCGATATGGATTGGTCCATAAAATTGGACAATTCAAGTTCGTACCAAGTTCGTTATGAAATGGAGTGATTGATGTATTGGATAGTTGTAGAGATTGGATTTCACTCCAAACCCACCAAATGACTCCTCCCACCGTATTATGATATTCCCCATGTTTTAGACTCAATCCGATATTGATTGGTCCATGAAATTGGACAACTTAGGTTCGTAAGAAGTTCGTTATGAAATGGAGTGGTTGGTGTATTGCATAGTTGTAGAGATTGGATTTCACTCAAAACACACCAAATGACTCCTCCCACCGTATTATGATGTTCCCCAAGTTTTGGACTCATCTGATATCGATGGTCCATCAATTGGACAATTCATATTCGTACGAAGTTCGTTCTGAAATGGAGTGCTTGCTGTATTGCATAGTTTTAGCCATAGGAGTTCACTCAAAAGACACCAAACGACTCCCAGGGTATTATGATGTTCCCCAAGTTTTGGACTCAATCCGATATCGATTGGTCCATGAAATTGGACAATTCAGGTTCATTCCAAGTTCGTTATGAAATGGAGTGATTGATGTATTGGACAGTTGTAGAGATTGGATTTCACTCCAAACCCACCAAATGACTCCTCCCACCGTATTATGATATTCCTCATGTTTTAGACTCAATCCGATATTGATTGGTCCATGAAATTGGACAATTTAGGTTCGTACGAAGTTCGTTATGAAATAGAGTGGTTGGTATATTGCATAGTTGTAGAGATTGGATTTCACTCAAAACCCACCAAATGACTCCTCCCACCACATTATGATATTCCCCAAGTTTTGGACTCAATCCAATATCGATTGGTCCAAAAAATTGGACAATTCAGGTTCCTACGAAGTTCGTTCTGAAATGGAGTGGATGGTGTATTGCATAGTTTTTGCCATTGGATTTCAGTCAAAAGACACCAAATGACTCCCCTCATCATAGTATGATGTTCCCCTAGTTTTGGACTCAATCTGATATCGATTGGTCCATGAAATTGGACAATTCAGGTTTGTACGAAGTTGGGTATAAAATGGAGTGGTTGGTGTATTGCACAGTTGTTGAGATTGTATTTGACTCAAATCCCACCAAATGACTCCTTCCACCGTATTATGGTGTTCCCCAAGTTTTGGACTCAATCCGATATCGATTGGTCCATGAAATTGGACAATTCAGGTTCGTACGAAGTTCGTCATGAAATGGAGTGGTTGGGGTATTGCATAGTTGTAGCGATTGGATTTCACTCAAAATCCAACAAATGACAACTCCCACCGTATTATGATGTTCCCCAAGTTTTGGACTCAATCCGATATCGATTGTTCCATTAAATTGGACAATTCACGTTCGTACGAAAGTTCGTTCTGAAATGGAGTGGTTGGTGTATTGCATAGTTTTAGCTGTTGGATTTCAGTCAAAAGACACCAAATGACTCCTCCCATCATATTATGATGTTCCCCATGTTTTGGACTCAATCCAATATCGATTTGTCCATGAAGTTAGACAATTCAGGTTCGTACGAAGTTCGTTATGAAATGGAGTGGATGGTGTATTGCATAGTTGTCGGGGTAGGATTTCACTCAAAACCGGCCAAATGACTCCTCCCACCGTATTATGATGTTCCCCAAGTTTTGGACTCAATCCGATCTCGATTGGTCCATGAAATTGGACAATTCAGGTTCGTACAAAGTTCGTTCTGAAATGGAGTGGTTAGTGTATTGCATAGTTTTTGCAATTGGATCTCACTCGAAAGTCACCAAATGAGTCCTCCCATCATATTATGTTGTTCTCCAAGTTTTGGACTCAATCCTATATCGATTGGAACATGAAATTGGACAATTCAGGTTCGTACGAAGTTTGTGATGAAATGGAGTGGTTGGTGTATTGCATAGTTGTAGAGATTGAATTTCACTCAAAACCCACCAAATGACTCCTCCCACCGTATTATGAAGTTCTCCAAGTTTTGGACTCAATCCGATATCGATTGGTCCCTGAAATTGGATTTCACTCAAAAGTCACCAAATGACTCCTCCCATCATATTAAGATGTTGCCCAAGTTTTGGACTCAATCCGATATCGATTGGTCCAAGAACTTGGACAATTCAGGTTCCTACGAAGTTCGTTATGAAATGTTGTGGTTGGTGTTTTGCATAGTTGTAGAGATTCGATTTCACTCAAAACCCACCAAATGACTCCTCCCACCGTATTATGAAGATTCCTAGGTTTTGGACTCAATCCGATATCGATTGGTCCCTAAAAATGGACAATTCAGGTTCATATGAAGTTCGTTCTGAAATGGAGTGGTCCATGAAATTGGACAATTCAGGTTCGTACGAAGTTCGTTCTGAAATAGAGTAGTTGGTGTATTGCGTAGTTTTAGCCATTGGATTTCACTCAAAAGTCACCAAATGACTCCTCCCATCATATTATGATGTTCCCCAAGTTTTGGACTCAATCCGATATCGATTGGTCCCTGAAATTGGACAGTTCAGGTTCGTACGAAGTTCGTTATGCAACGGAGTGGTTGGTGTGTTGCATAGTTGTAGAGATTGGATTTCACTCAAAACCCACCAAATGACACCTCCCATCGTATTATGATGTTCCACAAGTTTTGGACTCAATCCGATATCGATTGGTCCACGAAATTGCACAATTCAGGTTCGTACGAAGTTCGTTCTGAAATGGAGTTGTTGGTGTATTGCATAGTTGTAGAGATTGTATTTCACTCAGAACCCACCAAATGAATCCTCCCACCATATTATGATGTTCCCAAAGTTTTGGACTCAATCCCATATCGATTGGTCCATGAGATTGGACAATTCAGGTTCGTACGAAGTTCGTTATGAAATATGGTGGTTGGTGTATTGCATAATTGTAGAGATTGCATTTCTCTCAAAACCCACGAAATGACTCCTCCCACCGTATTTCTGCTGATCCCCATGTTTTGGACTCAATCCGATATCGATTGGTCGATGAAATTGGACAATTCAGGTTCGTATGAAGTTCGTTATGAAATGGAGTGGTCGGTGCATGGCACAGTTGTAGAGATTGGATTTCACTCAAAACCCACCAAATGACTCCTCCCATCGGATTATGATGATTCCCCAATCCGATATCGATTGGTCCATGAAATTGGATAATTCAGGTTCGAACGAAGTTCGTTCTGAAATGGAGTAGTTAGTGTATTGCATAGTTTTAGCCATTGGATTTCACTCAAAAGTCACCAAATGACTCCTCCCATCATTTTATGATGTTCCCCAAGTTTAAGACTCAATCCAATATCGATTGGTCCATGAAATTGGATAATTCAACTTCGTACGAAGTTCGTTATGAAATAGGGTGGTTGATGTATTGCATAGTTTTAGCCATTGGATTTCACTCAAAAGACACCAAATGAATCGTCCCACCGTATTATGATGTTCCCCAAGTTTTGGGCTCCATCCGATATCGAATGCTCCATAAAATTGGACAATTCAGGTTTGTACGAAGTTCGTTCTGAAATAGAGTGGTTGGTGTATTGCATAGTTGTAGAGATTCGATTTCACTCAAAACCCACCAAATGACTCTTCCCATCGTATTATGATGATTCCCAAGGTTTGGACTCAATCCGATATTGATTGGTCCACGAAATTGGACAATTCAGGTTTGTATGAAGTACGTTCCGAAATGGAGTGGTTGGTGTATTGCATAGTTTATCCCATTGGATTTCACTTCAAGGCCACCAAATGACTCCACCCACCACAGTATGTTGCTCCCCACGTTTTGATCTCAATCTGATATCGATCGGTCCATGAAATTGGACAATTCAAGTTCGAACGAAGTTCGTTCTAAAATGGAGTGGTCGGTGTATTGCATAGTTGTAGAGATTGGATTTCAGTCAAAACCCACCAAATGACTCCTCCCATCGTATTATGATGTTCCCCGAGTTTTGGACTCAATCCGGTATCCATTGGTCCATATAATTGGACAATTGAGGTTCGTACGAAGTTCGTCATGAAATGGAGTGGTTGGTGTATTGCATAGTTGTAGAGATTGGATTTCACTCAAAACCCACCAAATGACACCTCCCACCGTATTATGATGTTGCCCAAGTTTTGGACTCAATCCGATATCGATTGGTCCATGAAATTGGACAATTCAGGTTCGTATGAAGTTCATTCTGAAATGGAGTGGTTGGTGTATGGCATAGTTTTAGCCATTGGATTTCACTCAAAAGACACCAAATGACTCCTCCCACCATATTATGATGTTCCCCAAGTTTTGGACTCAATCCGATATCGATTGGTCTATGAAATTGGACAATTCAAGTTCATATGAAGTTCGTTATGAAATGGAGTGGTTAGTGTATTGCATAGTTGTAGAGATTGGATTTCACTCAAAACCAACCAAATGACTCATCCCACCGTATGATGATGTTTCCCAAGTTTTGGACTCAATCCGATATCGATTGGTCCATGAAATTGGATAATTCAGGTTCGTATGAAGTTCGTTATGAAATGGAGTGGTTGGTGTATTGCATAGTTGTAGAGATTGGATTTCACTCAAAACCCACCAAATGACTACTCCCACCATATTATGATGTTCCCCAAGTTTTCGACTCAATCCGATATCGATTGGTCCATGAAATTGGACAATTCAGGTTTGTACGAAGTTCGTTATGAAATGGAGTGGTTTGTGTGTTACATAGTTGTAGACATTGGATTTCACTCAAAGGCCACCAGATGACTCCTCCCACCGTATTAGGATGTTCCCCAAGTTTTGGCCTGAATCCGAAATCGATTGGTCCATGAAATTAGACAATTCAGGTTCGTAGGAAGTTCGTTCTAAAATGGAGTGATTGGTGTATTGCATAGTTTTAGCCATTGAATTTCACTCAAAGGCCACCAGATGACTCCTCCCACTGTATTAGGATGTTCCCCAAGTTTTGGCCTCCATCCGATATCGATTGGTCCATGAAATTGGACAATTCAGGTTCGTAGGAAGTTCGTTCTCAAATGGAGAGGTTGGTGTATTGCGTAGTTTTAGCCATAGAATTTCACTATGACACCAAATGACTCCTCACACAGTGTTATGATGTTCCCCAAGTTTTGGACTCATTCCGATATCGCTTGGTCCATGAAATTGGAATATCCACGTTCGTATGAAGTTCGTTATGAAATGAAGTGCTTGGTGTATTGCGTAGTTGTAGAGATTGGATTTCCCTCAAAACCCACCAAATGACACCTCCCACCGTATTATGATGTTGCCCTAGTTTTGGACTCAATCCGATATAGATTGGTTCATGAAATTGGACAATTCATGTTCGTACGAAGTTCATTCTGAAATGTAGTGGTTGGTGTATTGCATAGTTTTAGCCATTGGATTTCACTCTAAAGACACCAAACGACTCCTCCCACCGTATTATGATGTTCCCCAAGTTTTGGACTCAATCCGATATCGATCGGTCCATGAAATTGGATAATTCCGATTCGTATGAAGTTCGATATGAAATGGAGTGGTTGGTGTATTGCATAGTTGTAGAGATTGGATTTCACTCAAAACCCACCAAATGACTCCTCCCACCGTATTATGATGTTCCCCAAGTTTTGGACTCAATCCGATATTGATTGGTCCACGAAATTGGACAATTCAGGTTCATACGAAGTTCGTTCTGAAATGGAGTGGTTGTTGTATTGCATAGTTTTAGCCATAGAATTTCACTCAAAAGACACCAAATGACTCGTCCCACCGTATTAGGATGTTCCCCAAGTTTTGGACTCAATCCGATATCAATTGGTCCATGAAATCTGACAATTCAGGTTCTTACGAAGTTCATTCTGAAATGGAGTGGTTGGTTTATTCCATTGTTTTAGCCATTCGATTTCAGTCAAAAGACACCAAATTACTCCTCCCAACGTATTATGATGTTCCCCAAGTTTTGGACTCAATCCGATATCGATTGATCCTTGAAATTGGACAATTCAGGCTCGTACGAAGTTCGCTCTGAAATGGAGTGGTTAGTGTATTGCATAGTTTTAGCCATTGAATTTCACTCAAAAGTCACCAAATGACTCCTCCCATTATATTATGATGTTCCCCAAGTTTTGGACTCAATCTGATATCGATTGGTCCACGAAATTGGACAATTCAGGTTCGTACGAAGTTCGTTATGAAATGGAGTGGTTAGTGTATTGCATAGTTTTAGCCATTGAATTTCACTCAAAAGTCACCAAATGACTCCTCCTATCATATTATCTTGTTCCACAAGTTTTGGACTAAATCCGATATCGATTGGTCCATGAAATTGGACAATTCATGTTCGTTTTGAAATGGAGTCGTTGGTGTATTGCATAGTTGTAGAGATTGGATTTCACTCAAAACCCGCCAAATGACTCCTCCCACCATATTATGATGTTCCCCAAGTTTTGGACTCAATCCGATATCGATTGGTCCATGAAATTAGACAATTCAGGTTCGGACGAAGTTCGTTATGAAATGGAGTGGTTGGTGTATTGCATAGTTGTAGAGATTGGATTTCACTCAAAAGACACCAAATGACACCTCCCACCGTATTATGATGTTCCCCAAGTTTTGGACTCAATTCGATATCGATTGGTCCATGAAATTGGACAATTCAAGTTCGTACGAAGCTCGTTATGAAATGGAGTGGTTCGTACGTTGCACAGTTGTGGAGATTGGATTTTACTCAAAACCCGCCAAATGACTCCTCCCTCCGTATTATGATGTTCCCCAAGTTTTGGACTCAATTCGATATCGATTGGTCCAAGAAATTGGACAATTCAGGTTCGTACGAAGTTCAATCTGAAATGGAGAGGTTGGTGTCTTGCATAGTTTTAGAGATAGGATTTTACTCAAAACACACCAAATGACTCCACCCACCGTATTATGATGTTCCCCACGTTTTGGACTCAATCCGATATCGATTGGTCCATGAAATTGGACAATTCAGGTTCGTACGAAGTTCGTTCTAAAATGAAGTGGTTAGTGTATTGCATAGTTTTAGGCATTGGATTTCACTCAAAAGTCACCAAATGGCTCCTCCCGTTATATTCTGATGTTCCCAAAGTTTTGGACTCCATCTGATATCGATTGGTCCGTGAAATTGGACAATTCAGGTTCGTACGAAGTTCGTTATGAAATGGAGTGGTCGGTGTATTGCATAGTTGTAGAGATTGGATTTCACTCAAAACCCGCCAAATGACTCCTCCCACCGTATTATGATGTTCCCCAAGTTTTGGACTCAATCCGATATCGATTGGTCCAAGAAATTGGACAATTCAGTTCGTACGAAGTTCGTTCTAAAATGAAGTGGTTAGTGTATTGCATAGTTTTAGGCATTGGATTTCACTCAAAAGTCACCAAATGGCTCCTCCCGTTATATTCTGATGTTCCCAAAGTTTTGGACTCAATCCGATATCGATTGGTCCATGAAATTGGACAATTCAGGTTCGTACGAAGTTCGTCGAAATGGAGTGGATAAATGTATGCATAGTTTAGCCATTGGATTCACTCAAAAGTCACCAAATGACTCCTTCCATCATATTATTATGCTCCCCAAGTTTCAGACTCAATCCGATATCGATTGGTCCATGAAATTGGACAAATCAGGTTCGTACGAAGTTTGTCTGAAATGGAGTGGTTAGTGTATTGCAAAGTTTTAGCCATTGGATTTCACTCAAAAAGTCACCAAACGACTCCTTCCATCATATTATGATGTTCCCCCAAGTTTTGGACTCAATCCGATATCGATTGGTCCATGAAATTGGACAATTTAGGTTCGTACGAAGTTTGTTCTAAAATGAAGTCGTTAGTGTATTGCATAGTTTTAGCCATTGGATTTTACTCAAAAGTCACCAAATGACTCCTCCCATCATGTTATGATGTTCCCCAAGTTTCAGACACAATCCGATATCGATTGGTCCATGAAATTGGACAATTCAGGTTTCGTACGAAGTTCGTTCTTAAGTGGAGTGGTTAGTGTGTGGCATAGTTTTAGCCATTGGATTTCACTCAAAAGTCACCAAATGACTCCTCCAATCATATTATGATGTTCCCCAAGTTTTGGACTCAATTTGATATCGATTGGTCAATGAAATTGGACAATTCAGGTTCGTACGAAGTTCGTTTTGAAATGGAGTGGTTAGTGTATTTTATAGTTTTAGCCATTGGATTTCACTCAAAACTCACCAAATGACTCCAACCATCATATTATGATGTTCCCCAAGTTTTGGCCTCAATCCGATATCAATTGGTCCATGAAATTGGACAATTCAGGTTCGCACGAAGTTCGTTATGAAATGGAGTGGTTGGTGTATTGCATAGTTTTAGCCATTGGATTTCACTCAAAAGGCACCAAATGACTCCTCCTATCATATTATCTTGTTCCACAAGTTTTGGACTCAATCCGATATCGATTGGTCCATGAAATTGGACAATTCAGGTTCGCACGAAGTTCGTTATGAAATGGAGTGGTTAGTGTATTGCATAGTTTTAGCCATTGGATTTCACTCAAAAGTCACCAAACGACTCCTCCAATCATATTATCTTGTTCCACAAGTTTTGGACTCAATCCGATATCAATTGGTCCATGAAATTGGACAATTCAGGTTCGCACGAAGTTCGTTATGAAAAGGAGTGGTTGGTGTATTCCATAGTTGTAGCGGTTGGATTTCACTCAAAACCCGCCAAATGACTCCTAACGTAGTATTATGATGTTCCCCAAGTTTTGGACTCAATCCGATATCGATTGGTCCATGAAATTAGACAATTCAGGTTCGTACGAAGTTTGTTCTGAAATGGAGTGGTTAGTGTATTGCATAGTTTTAGCCATTGGATTTCACTCAAAAGTCATGGTCAATGAAATTGGACAATTTAGGTTCGTACGAAGTTCGTTATGAAATGGAGTGGTTGGTGTATTGCATAGTCGTAGAGATTAGAGTTCACTCAAAACCCTCCAAATGACTCCTCGCACCGTATTATGATGTTCCCCAAGTTTTGGACTGAATCCGATATCGATTGGTCCATTTAATTGGACAATTCAGGCTCCTACAAAGTTCGTTATGAAATGGAGTGGTTGGTGCATTGCATAGTTTTAGCCATTGGATTTCACTCAAAAGGCACCAAATGACTCCTCCAATCATATTATGATGTTCCCCAGGTTTCGGACTCAATCCTGTATTGATTGGTCCACGAAATTGGATAATACAGGTTCGTACGAAGTTCGTTCTGAAATGGAGTGGTTAGTGTGCATAGTTTTAGCCATTGGATTTCACTCAAAAGTCACTAAATGACTCCAACCATCATATTACGATGTTCCCCAAGTTTTGGCTCCAATCCAATATCGATTGGTGCATGAAATTGGACAATTCAGGTTCGTACGAAGTTCGTTATGAAATGGAGTGGTTGGTGTATAGCATACTTTTAGCCATTGGATTTCACTCAAAAGGCACCAAATGACTCCTCCCATCATATTATGATGTTCCCAAAGTTTTGGACTCAATCCGATATCGATTGGTCCAGGAAATTGGACAATTCAGGTTCGTACGAATTTCGTTATGAAATGGAGTGGTTGGTGTATTGCATAGTTGTAGAGATTGGATTTCACTCAAAACCCTCCAAATGACTCCTCCCACCGTTTTATGATGTTCCCCAAGTTTTGGACACAATCCGATATCGATTGGTCCATGAAATTGGACAATTCAGGTTCATACGAAGTTTGTTATGAAATGGGGTGGTTGGTGTATTGCATTGTTGTAGAGATTGGATTTCACTCAAAAGTCACCAAATGACTCCTCCCACCGTATTATGATGTTCCCCAAGTTTTGGACTCAATCCGATATCGATTAGTCCAAGAAATTGGACAATTTTGTTCTGAAATGGAGCCGTTAGTGTATTGCATAGTTTTAGCCATTGGATTTTACTCAAAAGTCACCAAATGACTCCTCCCATCATCTTATGATGTTCCCCAAGTTTCAGACACAATCCGATATCGATTGGTCCATGAAATTGGACAATTCAGGTTCGTACGAAGTTCGTTCCGAAATGGAGTGGTTAGGGTATTGCATAGTTTTAGCAATCGAATTGCACTGAAAAGTCACCAAATGACTCCTCCCATCATATTATGATGTTTCAAAAGTTTTGGACTCAATCCGATATCGATTGGTCCATGAAATTGGACAATTCAGGTTCGTACGAAGTTCGTTATGAAATGGATTGGATTTCACTCAAAGGCCACCAGATGACTCCTCCCACCGTATTAGGATGTTCCCCAAGTTTTGCCCTCAATCCGATATCGATTCGTCCATGAAATTGAACAATTCAGGTTCATACGAAGTTCCTTATGAAATGGAGTGGTTGGTGTACTGCATCGTTGTAGAAATTGGATTTCACTCAAACCCACCAAATGACTCCTCCCACCGTATTATGATGTTCCCCAAGTTTTGGACTCAATCCAATATCGATTGGTCCATGAAATTGGACAATTCAGGTTCGTATGAAGTTCGTTATGAAATGGAGTGGTTGGTGTATTGCAGAGTTTTAGCCGTTGGATTTCACTCAAAAGGCACCAAAGGACTCCTCCCATCATATTATGATGTTCCCCAAGTTTCGGACTCAATCCGATATCGATTGGTCCATGAAATTGGACAATTCAGGTTCGTACGAAGTTCGTTCCGAAATGGAGTGGTTAATGTATTGCATAGTTTTAGCCATTGGATTTCACTCAAAAGTCACCAAATGACTCCTTCCATCATATTATTATGCTCCCCAAGTTTCAGACTCAATCCGATATCGATTGGTCCATGAAATTGGACAATTCAGGTTCGTACGAAGTTTGTTCTGAAATGGAGTGGTTAGTGTATTGCAAAGTTTTAGCCATTGGATTTCACTCAAAAGTCACCAAACGACTCCTTCCATCATATTATGATGTTCCCCAAGTTTTGGACTCAATCCGATATCGATTGGTCCATGAAATTGGACAATTTAGGTTCGTACGAAGTTTGTTCTAAAATGAAGTCGTTAGTGTATTGCATAGTTTAGCCATTGGATTTTACTCAAAAGTCACCAAATGACTCCTCCCATCATGTTATGATGTTCCCCAAGTTTCAGACACAATCCGATATCGATTGGTCCATGAAATTGGACAATTCAGGTTTCGTACGAAGTTCGTTCTTAAGTGGAGTGGTTAGTGTGTGGCATAGTTTTAGCCATTGGATTTCACTCAAAAGTCACCAAATGACTCCTCCAATCATATTATGATGTTCCCCAAGTTTTGGACTCAATTTGATATCGATTGGTCAATGAAATTGGACAATTCAGGTTCGTACGAAGTTCGTTTTGAAATGGAGTGGTTAGTGTATTGCATTGTTTTAGCCATTGGATTTCACTCAAAAGTCACCAAATGACTCCTCCAATCATATTATGATGTTCTCCAAGTTTTGGACTCAATCCGATATCAATTGGTCCATGACATTGGACAATTCAGGTTCGTATGAAGTTCGTTATGAAACGGAGTGGTTAGTGTATTGCATAGTTTTAGCCATTGGATTTCACTCAAAAGTCAACAAATGACTCCTCCCATCATATTATCTTGTTCCACAAGTTTTGGACTCAATCCAATATCGATTGGTCCACGAAATTGGACAATTCAGGTTCGTATGAAGTTCGTTATGAAATGGAGTGGTTGGTGTATTGCACAGTTGTAGAGATTGGATTTCACTCAAAAACAACCAAATGACTCCTCCCACCGTATTATGATGTTCCCCAAGTTTTGGACTCAATCCGATTTCGATTGGTCCATGAAATTGGACAATTCAGGTTAAGTTCGTTCTCAAATGGAGTGTTTGGTGTATTGCGTAGTTTCAGCCATTGGATTTCACTGAAAAGACACCACATGACTCCTCCCACCGTATTATGGTGTTCCCCAAGTTTTGGACTAAATCCGATATCGATTGGTCCATGAAATTGGGCAATTCTGGTTCGTACGAAGTTTGTTATGAAATGGGGTGGTTGGTGTATTGCATAGTTGTAGAGATTGGATTTCACTGAAAACACATCAAATGACTCCTCCCATAATATTATGATGTTCCCCATGTTTTGGACTCAATCGGATATCGATTGATCCACGAAATTGGACAATTCCGGTTCGTACGAAGTTCGTTACGAAATTGGGTGGTTGGTGTATTGCATAGTTGTAGAGATTGGATTTCGCTGAAAACCCACGAAGTGACTCCTCCCACCGTATTATGATGTTCCCAAAGTTTGGGACTCAATCTAATATCGAGTGGTCCATGAAATTGGACAATTCAGGTTCGTACGAAGTTCGTTATGAAATGGAGTGGTCGGTGTATTGCACAGTTGTAGAGATTGAATTTCACTGAAAACCAACCAAATGACTGCTCCCACCGTATTATGATGTTCCCCAAGTTTTGGACTCAATCCGATATTGATTGGTCGATGAAATTGGACAATTCAGGTTCGTACGAAGTTCATTCTGAAATAGAGTGGTTGGTGTATTGCATGGTTTTAGCCATTGGATTTCACTCAAAACATACCAAATGACTCCTCCCACCGTATTATGATGTTCCCCAGGGTTTAGACTCAATCCGATATCGATTGGTCCATGAACTTGGGCAATTCAGGTTCGTACGAAGTTCTTTAGGAAATGGAGTGGTTGTTGTATTGCATAGTTTTAGCCATAGGAGTTCACTCAAAAGACACCAAATGACTCCTCCTGTCATTTTATGATGTTGCCCATGTTTTGGACTCAATCCGATATCGATTGGTCCATGAAATTGGACAATTCAGGTTCGGACGAAGTTCATTCTGAAATGTAGTAGTTGGTGTATTGCATAGTTTTAGCCATAGGATTTCACTCAAAAGACACCAAATGACTCCTCCTGTCATTTTATGATGTTCCCCATGTTTTGGACTCAACCCGATATCGATTGGTCCATGAAATTGGACAATTCAGGTTCGGACGAAGTTCATTCTGAAATGGAGTAGTTGGTGTATTGCATAGTTTTAGCCATAGGATTTCACTCAAAAGAAACCAGATGACTCCTCCCACCGTATTAGGTTGTTCCCCAAGTTTTGGACTCAATCCGATATCGATTAGTCCTTAAAATTGGACAATTCAGGTACGTATGAAGTTCATTATGAAATGAAGTGGTTGGTGTATTGCATAGTTGTAGACACTGGATTTCACTCAAAACCCACCAAATGACTCCTCCCACCGTATTATGATGATATCCAAGTTTTGGACTCAATTCGATATCGATTGGTCTATGAAATTGGACAATTCTGGCTCGTACGAAGTTCGTTCTGAAATGGAGTAGTTAGTGTATTGCATAGTTTTAGCCATTTGATTTCACTCAAAAGCCACCAAATGACTCCTCCCATCATATTATGATGTTCCCCAAGTTTTGGACTCAATCCGATGTCGATTGGTCCATGAAATTGGGCAATTTAGGTTCGTACGAAGTTCGTTCTGAAATGGAGTGGTTGGTGTATTGCATAGTTTTAGCCATAGGAATTCACTCAAAAGAAACCAAATGACTCCTCCCACCGTATTAGGACGTTCCCCAAGTTTTGGACTCAATCCGATATCGATTGGTCCATGAAATTGGACAATTCAAGTTCGTACGAAGCTCGTTATGAAATGGAGTGGTTCGTACGTTGCATAGTTGTGGAGATTGGATTTTACTCAAACCCCACCAAATGACTCCTCCCACCGTATTATGATGTTCCCCAAGTTTTGGACTCAATCCGATATCGATTGGTCCATGAAATTGGACAATTCAGGATCGTACGAAGTTCGTTATGAAAAGGAGTGGTTGGCGTATTGCATAGTTGTAGAGATTGGATTTCACTCAAAAGCCACCAAATGACTCCTCCCACCGTATTATGATGTTCCCCAAGTTTTGGGCTCAATCCGATATCGATTGGTACATGAAATTGGACAATCGGGTTCATACGAAGTTCGTTCTAAAATGGAGTGGTTAGTGTATTGCATAGTGTTAGCAATTGAATTTCACTCAAAAGTCACCAAATGACTCCTCCCACCATATTATGATGTTCCCCACACTACTACAAAAAAGCAAAAAGACGACGGTAAATCACCGTCGTGTATTCGATTTTTCAATGGTCGTGGAATCCACCGTCATCTTTTCCCTCATATACCACGACGCTAAATCACCGTCATTGTTAAAATATACAACGTCATCAACAAATACAAAACGACGTCTTTGTACTGCAAAAAGATCTAAAAAAGCAGTCGAGGATGAGAATAGACGACCAACTCTCTAAAAAAACCGTCGTTAAAAAGGAAAAATATGACACATATTAAGAGAACAAGGCCGCAAGATAGACATACAACGACGAAAATAAAAATACGACGCCGTTAAATATCATTTTCACGACAATAAAAAATTTGAAGTCTTTAAATACATTAGAAGACGACGTTATTGATACCTACTACGTCGCATATATAAAAACAGCCGTCGTAAAATTAATTTTCCACTTCGATTTTTCGATAAAAGATGACGTGGAAATAGTTGTCAGTGTCATTATTTACGACGTATGTATTTATTGAGTAGACATTGAAAAACGAAACAACGTCGGTTACAAATATATGAGAGTCGTATTACAAAATTTATACGTCATATTTTCAGAAACAAACAACGACGATAAATATTAGACGTTGTTAAAACAAACAACGACGGAAAACAATAAAAACAGACGTGTTTAGTCTGCTAAAGTTCTAGAAAATAGTCGAGGATGAGAATAGAAGACCAACTCAAACAAATCACCGTCGTTAAAAAGGAAAAATATGACACATGTTAAAAGAACAAGGCCGCAAGATATACATACAACGACGACAACTAAAATACTACGCCGTTAAATATAATTTACACGACAAGAAAAAATATGACGTCTTTAAATACATGAGAAGACGACGTTATTGAAATATACTACGTCTCTTATTTACAAACAACCGTCGTGAAATAAATTTTCCACTTCGATTTTTCTAAAAAAGATGACGTGGAAATAGTTGTCAGTGTCATTATTTACGACGTATGTATTTATACAGTTGACGTTGAAATGCGAAACAACGTCGGTGGCATTTATATAGTCGACGTTGTATTTATATCTATCATCATTACTCACGACGCACTTAATAATATAGACGACGTTGAACTTCTAAACAACGTCGATTCCAAATAAATGAGAGCCGTATTATAGAACATATAGACGGCGTTGATTATGATGAGAGCCGTATTACAAATAACGTCGTTTAATTGTTATTAGACGGCGGTTATAATGAATTTCCGTCGGAATTCATTTCGTTCCTCTTCGTTTATAAAAGAACTTGCGACGTGGAAAATGTATGATGACGTCGTATTTTTTAACGTTCAGATTATATATCTCGTTTTTTAGACGTCGGTATTATGGGATTGGAGTCGTGTTATTTTGAATTACATGACGGTTCTTAATCCTTCCCCGACGTGATATCCTGAATAATTGCTTCACAATTGCGTCGTGGTTCTTCATTGTTACGTTGCTTTAAGACGTCGGTAAATATGCTGAATAACTGGTTCACAATAACATCGTGTTTTATTTGAACGTAGAAAGTGAAGAAATCACATTACAATATATTACAAAATTAATGTCATACACTGCCAATTACATAAGCATCATTCAATCCATATATCTTCACACCCATCTCGAATATTTTGACCGCCTAACTCACCCACCAGTTCATCAAATGTGTCAACATTTGGCATCCCTCTAGTAAATGGCTCACACTCAATTATCACATCACCTAAGACTTCATCACCAATAACATCATTATATTCTCTATTAGGCATTGATAACACTACCGACCAACCACGATGCATCGGGTCGTCAACAAAAAATATTTGTTTGACTTGAGAAGCCAAAACAAATTGGTCATTCCTATGTCCAATTTTACTCAAATCTACAAGGGTAAATCCAAGTTCGTCGACTACAAGACCAGAACTATCTATCCAATCACACCTAAAGACTGGGATTGTAAACTTTTGGTAGTCAAGGTCCCAAATTTCTTGAATGACACCATAGAAACCCATATTTGAGAGAATTGGGTTTTTATCCTTGGCACTAGCAACTTGCATGGTATGTGCAAGTAAATAAACTCCACTATTTTGAGTTGTCCGCACATCATCTTGTGCCTTGATATTGAATTTAATACCTTTAATAAGATAGCTCCTATATAATGGCACTGACATGTTTGGACCAGCTGCTAGCCACCTTAAATTTTTTGATACGCCATGATTGTCTTCCTCAAGTTCACTTTGAACCTGCAAATTAATCATATCTTAATTCAATCTAACATATAAATAAGAAGAAAATTAAAAGAGAAATATGTTATTCAACAATATATACCTTGAAGCGTAGCCATTGAATGAAAGTGCTATTGTGCTTATCCTGCAGCCACTTTGTTCTCTTTCTAAATTTTGGATAAGCAGTCTTGATGTGAATCATATGTTGCCTACATGACACGAAAAATTCAAGCATTACGGTCCTAAATATAGAAGATAAACATAAGAAATAATTTAAAATGGAAACTTAAAGAATAAAGCTCATACGTACTCGATATAAGGTAGGACTTCCTCCGTATTCTCCAAGACATATAGATGTGCTTGATTCAACAGGTCCTGATCAACTACGCTCACTGTGCAACCTGATAATGGCTTTGAAAGTCCCATCTTTTGGCTTGAAGGCACTCCAACTGTACTAACATCAGATAAATGCTGAGTACAACACTCTACCGCTTCTTCAGCTATATACCGCTCAGCAATGCAACCTTCGGGACGAGTACGATTCTGAACATACCCCTTCAGCACTTTCATATATCTTTCAAACGGATACATCCACCTAAAATATACTGGCCCACATAGACGAACTTCTCTGACAAGATGTACTACTAGATGAACCATAATATCAAAGAATGAAGGGGGAAAGTACTTCTCAAGCAAACACAGAGTAACTACTACATCTTCTTCCAACTTATCTAGCTTGGAAACATCAACAGTCTTTGCACATATAGCATTGAAGAAGAAGCACAAACGAGTTATTGCATACCTTGCAGGCTTCTCCAAAACAGAACGAATTGCCACAGGGAGCAATTGTTGCATTAAGGTATGACAATCATGTGATTTAAGGCCAAGAAGTCTTGAATCTTGTAAAGATACAAGATTTTTAATATTTGAAGAATAACCTTCAGGGACCTTCATACCATAGAAAGAATTGCAAACCTCTCTTTTCTCTGCTCTTGACAAATTCCAAGGCCCAGGAGGCAAACGAGTACGTCTTTCTCCATACTCGGGTTGCAAATCAGTTTTGACCCCCATGTTCAATAAATCTAATCGAGCAGCAATCCCATCTTTATTTTTTCCAGGGATCTCCAGCAATGTACTCATATAATACTATCGTAAGGCAGCAGAGGGGAGTTGTCGTTAAGTCTCACGGCAT